>NC_056730.1:269181434-269276434 GCF_019279795.1 Protopterus annectens | reverse complement strand
CCCTGCACACACAGCCAATGGGATTTACCACTAAGCCATGGCAGATATGCAGTTATTAGATGTTATCACAAACATATCATCCAGCACAGTTATTCAACAGTATAGGAAATGTATTCCATCATGTAGATGTATGTGTGTGTGTTTATGTCCAGATATAGATACATACATATATATAGATATATCAAGAACATCCCATGTGACAACAAAGCATTAAAAAGGAAGGAAAAGGGAAACACCAGCAATGCCTGTATTATGTAGTGGTGTTGTCCTATGTAATATCAAGACTCCCTCAGACAGACATGTGTCATTAATACATGCAAACATTTGTGCATTGGCCAAATACATCACTCTGTGCATTTTATTTACATTAACACAACAGTTCCTGTCCTATCATTATGTGAGAGCAGTACTCTTGCAAGGTGCTGTGTGCGACATCATCATCATGAAAAAGGTAAATGGGGTAACCATAGAGGGACCGGTAGTGTCATGTGTACAATGGGGTCATCTGCATCACATGTACGTGGAACCTTAAGAAGTCATGTGCATACCAGGATCATGTGCCTGACAGATAGGGTGAGGACAACTGGAGTATGTTGTGATGCATATTAAAAAGGTTACATGTGTCCAGTGGACAGGTGTGTGAAATGGACAGCTATGTATGGGGCAAATGTTGTTCTAGGAACTGATTGGAATATTGTTTCTGTAGGGTGAGAGTGGGATGTGGTGTAAGGAGAGTAGGTATGCTCGTGGAGGATAGGTTGGGTAGGATGACAGACAAGACAGCATACAGGGTCATTATATGACACATGTGGGGTATACACCTTGGACGGGGAGGGGTGTTCGGCAGTCACACGCCCATGAGCCCCCAGATGGAAACAATGGGACGGAGGTCCCCAGCCATGGGCAGCCACCACTGCACCAAAACAGCCGCAAAGGTGGCTGTGCTGGGAGCTGTCCTGGAAGGGCAGGCTCACCCTCTAAATGTGACACTCTGCCTTTCAGCTGGGATATCTGGCTTTGAAGCCCCTTACTGAGCCCCCTATGCACAACGTCTGGGACTGTACGATGGCGGACAAGTTCCTGTCTGGACCTGCTCCCTGGGGGGACAAGCCCCATCCTCAGTGGTGGTTCCACCAGAAGGTGGTGCAGAGCCAACAGAGGTGGGGGTTCAAGGCTGGGCCCCAGATGTGTTGGTGCCCGGTGCCATGGCCAGCTGAAGTGGGACAGGAGGTTCTGCCAGGACCTCCAAACCCATACAGCCTATGGTGTTGCAGTTTTAACATAGATATGGCTTAGTAACAGTCAACAGCATTCAGGATTACTTATAACTGCAAGCATAGATATGACCATCAACCCAACACAACAGATGGTATATATTTGCAGAGGGAGCACAACACATGCATATATACTGCATGACATCTGTACAAAGTGTATAAGACTTGTGACTGCAGCTATGAACAGTGGCCCATTATTGGCATGTCTCTGTTTGAACCTCAGACAGTGACTGCATACTACTGTTTCATGTGACATCTGTCCAATTAGGGATGCGATGGCAGTAACTCTCATCACTATCACCATGTACTGACTGCAATCATCGCTCTATGCTTCTGCAGTTCACAGATGTGTGTTCAGTGAGTAACACAGGAAGCAAATGGTTCCACACACTGACCAGTCCACAGATAGCCCTACAGATGGGGGTTCCCTCACAAACAGAGCACTCTTGTCAGTTTTAAAACATGCAGAATAGCCATTACCACACACAACTTGTTAAACTGGCAGTAGTCTGAATGAAGTATAGCTACACTTACATGCTGTAGTCATGTCTGGCACATCACCCTCCTGTCTTTAAGCTATTTTCTACTGTGTATTTTGTTTGAGGAATATCCAGATATCATCTGTGATGCCATTTACCAAACACCAGATCCAGGTTCCACTCACAGTGACTGTCATCGGCAAACACCAACATGATGTTCCTAGATATTGTACTGTGTTTCCATGTGATTGACTATGGGAACATCACCACAGCTGTTCCACATGCAATCAGCTAAAGGAGGACTACAATAGGAGCACAGGCCATCACCTAATCAGGACCATGACTTACAACACACAAGCTGCTGCTGAGCAGGTGTACAACTCCACATCCACCAGAGAGTGTGTGGGAGGGACAGACATAGGCAAAGTGCATCAGAGAAGGGCTTAGAGACTAAAACCTAAGCATCGTCTATCACACACTTACCAGTACAGGGGTTCAATCCCCTTACTAGCTATTACTATTACAAGTTTATGCAGTTACTCCATGTGCCACAAAGCTGACATATCGGTGTGCTGTAAGAATATATATGTGTGCTGGTTAGTGACATCTGCAACAGAGATATAGTAGGCATACAGTAGGTGTAGCACACATGGCTGTCCACATGAACGGATGTCATTGTCAACACAACCACACTCTCTAAGGGACTCAGACACATTGCCACACTTTGCCAGGCCCACAAATACACTTCCTAACTACTTAGTTTGCCACACTGCAGTAATGCACAGGTACTACATGCACCACAGGGGATATCCGGAGGTTCTATGGGTTAGGACATGTGAACATGTCTGACATCAGTCGGTATCCCAATGGGAGTTATACTGGGTATGACTGTGGTTGGGAATATCATACCCCACATGCAGACACATGGTCCCAGTACTGACATGCATGTGTGCATTGCTTCATGGGTGTGTAGTGGTTCGCTGTGCAAGATGGCTGTACAAGGCTGGGTGAGGGGTAATCCTTGACATCACGAAACCTGACAATGGTGTGCAGTGTGTTTCAGGGGTGTAGTGTCGGCAATCTCCCACACAGATGGGTATTGTATGAACTGTCCTGTCATCCTGGTTACCATCATGTATTGCCATTGCTTTGCAATGCATGCCATGTCTGTGTTTGATAGTCCTTGACATGGACATTGCCCGGGATGTGCACATCCCACAATAATGTACAGTGACATGTACAAGCGTACCTGGTTTGGCTGGTACATGTTGTGTACACAGACTGTTATCCTCAGATATGTCAATACTGGCCTGGTGTGGTAGGGCCTGCTTATAGACAGCAGGTTGATGCTGGACCTGCATTGATAGCATGATACAGGTATTCCCTGGTGTCAGTGGCCTCTGTCTATACAGGGCACATGTGTAAGGCATTGTATGGCCTCTGTGGATCACATTTGATGGCACCACATATGTTGCAGGCATCCAGTGGGCAACATAGTGAAGGCACATTGTCTGCAATTATGTGCCTATTGTACTGCTGGACAGGGTGCCATGCCCTCTACAGCCCACTGCAATCACACCATGCCTACTATCTGTCATCAATGTGCAGGGTACTAGCAACATAGTGGGATATTCTAGGCAAGTGTGTTTGTGTATGACACATGGGTTCAGAATGTATTCTGGGTAATAGTAGGGTTGCATACTTTATTCACCAGGCCTTTTGCCAGATGTAGGGGTATGGCTTGCCAACACAGTCCCTTGGCTGATTGACATCTGTACTCCTCGTGAGGTGGACATTGTGACATATAATATGGACACCATATAGGAAAACTACAAAATCCACTCCCCAACATGTCCAGTGGTTAGACACACACACGCACTTGCCATGTCTTGGAATGGAACCCCTACTTAACTAGTTTATCACACTACAGCATTACGCAGTTACAGCACATGCTTCAGAGATTACTGGATTACAGAAGTCCCAGAGGTACATTTCTAGGTGGGTGACATCAGCAGGATTGCCAAAAGTGGTTATGTGAATTGTAAAGAGTGTGCATACTCTAAAAAGCATTGTCACATTCTCAGGCAGACACACACACACACACACACACACACACACACACACACACACACACACACACACACACACACACACACACACACACACACACACACACACACACACACACACACACACACACACACACACACACACACAGTTGGCCTGTCTTGGACTAGAACCCCTACCTAATTAGTTTATCACACTACAGCAATATCAGTTACAGCACACACTATGGAGAATACTCAGTTGCAAGATTCCCAGAGGTGTATTTCTAGGTGGGTGACATCAGCAGTATTGCCAAAGGTGAGTATGTGAACTGTAAAGAGTGTGCATACTCTAAAAAGCATTGCTTCTTTCACAGGCAGACACAGTTGGCCTGTATGGGATTAGAACATCTAACAAACTAGTTTATCACACTACAGCATTACGTAATTACAGGACACACCACAGAGATTACAGATTATAGCTAGCCTGATAGTATTTGCAGGGTTGGATATCAACTATAGCATATATGGTCATAGTGATCTAGTAGGCTATATGCCCTGGGCCATTTATGAGCCATGGCAGACAGGTTACCTAGCTGTAGGCAACAGACAGGTAAGTTTCAGTGGCCAGTTCAAGCAGTGCCACAGAACTGATCCATAGGGTTACTGATATATTTGGCATGTGGTCATCACACCATGTCACATGGAGGGGCGATGTGCAGCTTCACTGGACAGGGATGAATAGTATGGCAAGAGTATGCTAAGTGTATGGGACAGAGATCTGTCAGGCATGTTGTGATCCTTTTATAGAAAGGTGGATGCCCATTAAGTATGTGTTTATTTGGGATCAGGATGTGTTAAGGGTAGCAAGTCTAACACCTCTGGGTTGGACATGGCTTTACTCAGGGTAGGTTGCATGCTTCATAGTGGAGCTAGGGATTGGGAGGGTCAGTGTAGGCCATCTACACATAGGCAATAACCCTTAAAGGAAATATGTGATCTATTATGGGTCACATGAGTGTTGAGTATGGCTGAGCAATTATCTCTATATTCTTGCATGGCACCCTGTCATGATTAGGGGTGCTACATACAACTATCTGACTGTTGTGGTGAAGTAACTATCAAAGGAAAGACTACTGCCTAGCTGCATCCCATACACACACAGTTGCCATTATGTTGACCGCTGCCTAGGTGGTAGTTCATGGGTACAGGGTTTTTAACATAAGGGATGACAATGCAATACTTAGCTGTCAGATTGTGGTCATACATCACACACTACACATCTGGCACACAAAGGCCCTTCTGTATGTTGAACGCAGCACACATTGAGTCAACTATTGCTCATAGTTCATAGTCATTTGCAAACATCAATAGGCATATGCCTTCTGTGTTAGTCTGTGTGGTATAGATAACAAAGAGAGGGAGTACCAGGAATGAACCCCGTATTACTGTAGCTGGCACTGGTTTGATGTGCGTGTATTAGTCAGAAGCCTTCTGTAGTGTTGGTTCTGCCAGCAGTCCAGTTGTCAACCACTCCTGTGACATAGGAATATACAGCTAGTTTACTGAGTGTAGCTGGAACACAGTATGGGTGATGGTGCCCTACTAGCTGGCAAGGTCATGATATGCAGTGTGAATCAACTCTAATGTCATCTACATCTGTACTGAGTACATCAAATACTTTGATCATGGTTCATGGCCTTACAGACCAGACTCAGCAGGGTAGTTGTGCACTATTTCCCATTATCAATGGTGTCTCCCCCCTTGTGGGGTGTGATAACTGTTGCTGTGCACCATTCAGTGTGTACACAGCCTGACATGGAGCTATAATTGAACATGTTGTATTTGTGGATAGCCGATTGTTCTTACATTTCTGTAAGATACACCCTGGGATGTTGACAGGTCCCATGAAAGCTGTATGTATGGCTTTAGAGAGTGCAGCTTGTACCTGCATAATTGTTATTACAGGGGCCCTGTAGTGTACATGGATATATAACTAAGTGTACCTCTTGGGGGTGGAAGTGAGTTTAGGTGCTTCAAGACCCTATCTGGATGAACAGGTTCTATTTCTGTAGGTGCAGTACTTCCCATGGTATAGTGTTGTGCAGTATGGCAGGTCTTGTTGTTGCCATTACGATTAATGACACAGTTATAGAATGCTCTGTGGTTGGCCTCATATGTGGCTAATTAGTTTCATAGTAGCTTTGTGTGGTTTTATATGGTGTTTCTGCATCTTACTGAGGCTGACCAGGGATCACCTACACTCATGTGTGTTCACTCTTGCAACAGTTACTACCTTTTGTGGTACAGTTTAAAGCATGGTACCACCAGTTTGCCTTCTTGTTTGTGTTTGGTTGAATCTTGGTTCTGTTTCAATTGCACAATCACTGCACATATGGGACTGCTTAAGGTGCATTTGTGTAGGATTCAGCATTTGCACATGCATTGTCCATCTGCATGAGTGCCATGACAGTCACCACTTTGCTCTTAGGAAACATAACATTGACATTGGAGACTGACTATGTGTAGCATACTGTTAGCCCTGTTTGTGTGACTACTGTGATCCAGGTCATTGGGGTTGATGGAATCCAACATGCATTGAGTGCAGGTGTTGGTACATGAGGAGTCTTCCCAGTTCATAATGGAATAGTTGAGAGACGCCATTATTATGGTTCTGTCTCAGACCTAATCTTCCCCTTTACAGCAGATTATGACAGTTGGGAAATCCATGGCCTGGTGGGTGATCTGTCACAATGTGCAATTTGGATTCCACTTTGGCACAAAGGTAGTTGCTCAGCATAATGCATCTGAAGTTATGCAAGTGCAACTAGCGTGGGGTGTACATATCCTTCAGCAATATGGACACACCTGTGTTCTAATAAAGGATAATGGGCAAGAGGTGAGGTATGTGTTATAACATGGTCATGCAGGTGTGCTCTCCGGAGCATTGAAACATGTCTCAGCCACTGCACAGATATGTTCTCCATGTTAGGGATTGACATATGTGTGTCCATATAGTATTTCTGACATGTATCATTGTGTAGGGAGCCACACAGTTTATTGCTTGGCTGTCCCTGTAACAGCAGTGGACCTTCACTTGAACTGTGCATGATGAAGGCACTATAGGGGAAGCATGAGCCCTAGGCAGTATCCAGATTCTCAGGGGTGACAGGTGCAGGCCCTGTCTGGCAAAACATCATGGTCTGTCAACCATGTTATCCCAGGCAGACAGATACTGGATACCCTTTGACTTGCACCACTATACTAGACAATTGTGGAATACAATCCTTTTGTCCCTGCACTGCAGTATCACTCTGGCCAATGGCAGAATGCTACCCAGGCCTTGGGACATACCTGCATGGGCTACAAGACCTGAGAGTTCCTACATGTGTTTCCATGCAGTCCAGACTACTGCATCACAGGTCCTGCACAACAACATGGAATATGCCAGACCCATGTGTATAGTTCAAAAGGTGGTCTGAGTGTATGGGTATGTGACTAATCAAGGGAGACAGGCAGCTCACAGTATGCATGCACTTGTATAGGTTGGCGTGTAACATAGTGTTAGAGTTTGCATTCACAAATGAGTACTGTTGGGCATGTTTCCGGCCACATGTTCTGAGGTGTGGCACAATTATGCAAACTATGTCATACAGTTTGTGTATTTTGTTGTCTGTCTCTTCCAGCTTGCGATGTCACTTGTTTGTCCAGATACTTAAAAGTGTCTGTGAATGTGTGTGATTTCTGGTTGTGTGTGTGGGTGTCCTTACCGTGTTCTGGTAAGGGTATGTGTTGGTTGTGATGAGATGCATGTGTTAACCTACACCTCATGACTGTCCACTCCAGTCATGGCTGTAGACTGAGCTGCCTTCCAGCTTACCCCTGTTGCTGCATCCCAAACAATGTGTGGGGCATGGTGTTAGGTGGGTTTGGCAGTGTACATGGCATAGAGATTACATTCCCCCAGGATCGCCACATACACAAAGCTGACATTAGTAAACAGCAGTATCTGATTAGTGTACATGCCTGTATGAGCATTCAGTACTACAAGTACCAAGTACTGTATTTAGTTTACTTATTGCTTATGAAGATATTTAGACAGTGATGCTCACATGTAAATATTTGTGTTATGGACGTGACAACACTGGCTATTACGGAAACATTGTAGCTACCTTTAGCAGCAATCCTCCTCTGAGGAGCACATCACATCCTGTTAGTTGATTACAGATGATTCAAGTGTCTACAGGTCTGTTTCCTTCTCTTGGTATATACTCACATATCCACCAGGACCATGAGCTTTGTTGGGCACAGACACCCACTCTCCAAACAGAGTCATGTATCAATAAACTGTGATGCCACTATCAACATGATCAGGATATAATCAGATAGTGTAAGCCATCACCTATAGGCTCTTACACATGGGCAGCAGTCTCCTACATCTTACATTCCTACTGCAGATTTTACACTGGAGTTAAAAATGACATGCAACCTGTTTCATTACCAGTACTGTTGACTAGCTTACATACAGTATGTGCAAGTGGCTGTTAGGTTGGCAATGAAAGGTTAGGTTACACAAACCTGGTATTTCAACCAGTGTGTCTCTACTCTCAATATCCACTCTATGTAGGTGTGCACATAGTCATTTGTCCCAGCCCTGTGACAAGGGTCACTACACATTTGCATAACATGTACACATGCACAGCTGTTATTGCTTGCAAACGATACTCGAGAGGTGGATATTACATGTGTTATATGCATGGATAGTTACCTAGCTCTTCCAATTATCTTTGATATCATGCTGCTAAACTGTCAGATGAATACAAATGATATGTATCCTGTTATTGAGAATTGTAATTGCCAATAGACATAACTACTGTTTGCATAACATAACAGAACTGTAAGCCCACCTTTGACATGTTCATCTTACTTACACACCCATGCATATGTTGACTGTTACAATATATCGACATATACTATCCCCTGTTATAGCACATACTTGTTGTACCAATCCTGACACTGACAGTGGCTGGAAGTGAATTGGTGAGTTCCAAGCCCATATCATCCCTTGTGGTGTATGCAGAGTTTGCCTTGTGACCTACAGCAGTACACACATAGAATACTACAAGCATTACTACTGCTCAGCAATACATCACTACAAGATAGCTATTTCCACTATATGCATTGATTACACTGTAATTATTATAGAACAGGTACTACATACACAGACATATTACATGTTATACATACCTTCTTAGTAATTGGAGGTTTTATTGACTAGTATAATACTAGTTTTTGGTTCATCTTTCCGTGTTTTGTACTGTCCTACAGGTAGATACAGATGGTTTGAATGTGTGACAAGGCAACCTTTTATAGTTACAGATCAGTAAAATGTGCTATCCCGATAACCAATTGGTGTTCCTAAGTAGCTAATTACATGTACATCAGCTGTGCTGCTCCTGTTTTAGCCAATACAATGGCAACAGTGGAGTATAATTGAGTACTCCACTTGGGCATTGTCCCTTTGACTTACTTGTGAGGAAGACAGCCTGAAAGTGTTGCTTGGAATCTATTGCAACAGCTGTATGGAGATGAACAGTAATATATTGTGTGTAATGCCTTGAGGATTTGGTCAAATGTGAGTACTGCTGTTATATTTCTGAATATTGCTACTTGTTCAGGGTTTGCCTGTACCTAATACTTTTGCATATGTTTCAGTCTGGCCAGGTTGTTTGACCAGCTCAAGGCTGCATAGCTATGCATATAATTGTTAGGGGGTTTACAGTGTGCATACCAGACATATTTAGTTTGTTGTTACTGTGCTGATAATCAGTACTCGGTAACACTTCCTGGTGTACGAACCTTTCAACCCTCTGAAACGGGATTAGTTCATACAAACCCTGTTACATCAGCAGCTGTTCAACTGTATAACAGCAACTATTTCACCTAGGGCCATGTTAGTGTGTCTGTGTCCAGGTAAGTTAAGGTTTCAGTAGATGTTGTACAGTAGCTGAATAATTGGTTATGGTATGACAGTATGTATTGATGTAATTATTTTGGTTGTGGGGTAGATGTTGGTGGGTGTACATAGCACATGCAGGTGTGTAGCAACCACTTTTATACAACATCAATATGTGTGTGGGTGCTCTTTCCCTTTGTGAACACCTATCCCTTATTGGACTAATACTATGGTAATTGCAGGGTAATTCATTAGGGCACTGTGAAATGCTTCCTGTATAGCATGCAGGTACTGTTAGTCCTTGAATCCTTTTGGCAATACATCAGAATGTAATAAAGTTTTGCTAAATGAAAGCTGTCTATGTATTTCTGTCATGGATATTTGCAGTCGTTGCAGTTGTGTTGGTGACTGTGTCCATAGAACATATTTGTAATAGTGTATTGGCATATACTCTTCATATGTTATGTTCATATTGTTTGGGGGGGGTGGAATGTGTGATTGCTATGGTCTATGTTATACTCAGATACTCAGATATGAACACTTCGGATGCTGTCTACACACATGTCTGTATGTGTGTATATATACTATATATATATATATATATATATATATATATATATATATATATATATATATATATATATATATATATATATATATATATATATATATATATATATATATATATTATTGCATACGTTTATCTGTACCTCCATAGATTTGTAGATGTTTTTAACCTATCTATATATCTATATATATATATATATATATATATATATATATATATATATATATATATATATATATATATATATATATATATATATATATGTAGATCTGTATATATCAACATGTCTCTATGTATCTCTCTATATATATCTATATATCAATATATGAGCATACACCTTTCATTGGGTACATGGCGGGTTGTCCAATTTCAACACATTCCTCCCTTTTGTGTTTTAACCTGTCTGCATAAAGAACTGAGATAGGAACATCCCAGGTAGCTTAGTGTTAGGTTTCTCTGAGGATGGAGTACATCGTTGTGGGTTCTAATCCTGGAAGGTGTTATTATTTTACCTCTCAGAGTAGGCACTGTGTAGGGAAAGTGTGAATAAACCACATTTAAGTGGTTTTAAGCAGGTTTGTCCATGGTTTGAGCGAAATTAAGCAAAGGTTAAACCTGTGAAGCGCTTCTCCAGTTACCGTGTTTCAGCACTGCTTACCATCGTGCAAACCCATGGAAACCCGCTTACAACTGCTTAATAGTGCTTTAATCCACCTGCATCCAACAGCCCTTATTCTGGCCCTCAAAATAGCTTAACAGCCCTTGCAGGTCTTGAACCCGGGACCATGAACACCACAGTCACTGACTTTACCACTAAAACATCTGAGATATGTACAAATGTTATGGTGTTTAAAATATACATTTTACTACAGGCATTCCTCACTACTGAAAACAAATGTGACAGTCAGTTGGTGTACATATGTCTGATACATCTTAAAGTTCATTTGTTTGTGAAATTAGGTGTTGCAATGCGACATGACAATGTGTATTATGAATGAGAAAGGTTCTTGTTTTGTGTCCTTTTTATATTGTCCCCATACTCCATGTATATCCCTCCAGTTCACTTATTGAACATCAGACCCTGGCCCTCTTTGATGTATGATTTCATTACCCATCATTCCTCCCCCACCCCAATTTTCACATACACAACAACCCTTCTATGGTGAATTAGATTAATATTAATAGTTATAATACCAGAGCTGCATGTGTTTTGTGTACACCCCAATTCCTTTGGAGTGCTTCTGTGTCATGAAGTGTGTTCATAGATGTTTATATATATGGCTATTGATGTAACTGTATAATATATATATATATATATATATATATATATATATATATATATATATATATATATATATATCATATATATATATATATATATATATATATATATATATATATATATATATATATTTCGTATTAATTTGTAACAGTAATACATATGTAGACTGGAATGTGTTGGTTCACAAACTACAGTACATTACAATGTACTGTACATATGTACACAAAGTGACTGCCCCATTTGTGATCATTACAGTGGAATGCATATGGTATAAGGTTTAGTCTCAAGACTGTGAAACATGTATACACCTCAGATGGCTTAGTGGTAAGTCCCATGACTATAGTCTGCATGGTCCAGTGTTCAACACCTGCGATGCTTTACGAATAAGGCTCATTTAAGCAGGTGTAAGCATGTTTAAAAGTGTTTGTGTGACATTATAGCAGTGGTTAAACACATTTAAACAAACTTTGTAAAGTATAACCTGTGCGCACAAACACAGCCACATCCGCTAACTGTTCAGGATATATACATGTCAGTGATGTAACATCTCACTATGTGCTTACATAACATTACATTCTCTGTTGACTGTATTCTCCAGCACACATGGGTTTATATGGGTATTTTGAATGTTTATTATACAGACGATTACTACCTATATATGCAAGCTGTGGTTAATGTATACTTTTGAACATGATAAACATCCCTGCCTTTATTGGGATTGGGACCTTGAATGCACAGTTACTATGCAGATGCTGTAACACTTACACTGTTGACATTAACGTTGCTTCCGCCTATTTCCTATTTAGATGATTTCTATGTGTAAGCTAGGTTAAGCAAAGGGTGGAGGCCCTCAAACCCACTGAGCTTCACTTACTCTTGAAATAACAACATATAACAAATGTACTGTGAGACAATACATTATAGGTTCATAGGTTCATAGGTTGTTACTAGGCTATCGGCTCTAAGGCCTATGCAAGCCTAGCCATAACAATTTCCTGGATATTTCTTCCCACAATATTTACTTCTCTGGGCCCTGTCTAGCAGGGCGACTGAAATGATCCCAGGGGTATAGGTTCATAGGTTAGTACTAGGCTATTGGCCCTAGGGCCTATGCAAGCCTAGCCATAACAATTCCCTGTATATTTCTTCCCACAATATTTACTTCACTGGGCCCCTGTCTTGCAGGGCGACTGACATGATCCCCCGGGGTATAGGTTCATAGGTTTGTACTCGGCTATCAGCCCTAGGGCCTATGCAAGCCTAGCCATAACAATTCTCTGGATATTTCTTCACACAATATTTACATTCCTAACTACATTAAGCATAGCCCCTCACTGACACACTTCAAGGGAAACCTTGTTGTGTGAATGGGTAGCAGAATATACACCCCTGGGATCATGTGTCCCAGAACCATACAGCCAGGGGGTGGGGGAGGCTGTACAGTTTGATAGCTGCGAGACCTGTTGGGGAAACTGAATGGTGTTGAATTGTCACATTAACATGCCCTCTTTAGATCACTAAGTGCGTCTATCACCCTCCACAACCCCAGTCTTCAACAGCTTCCAGCAACTCTGCCTGGAATTGCTTCATTGGCTATGCTTGACAGAGGCTCAGTTACTTCATCAATGATGTGGAGAAAGCCAACACACTGTAGCTATGCTTCTAATTGTCCTTGGGCAGATAGGTAGTAGGCTATCCGTGAACCTCTAAAGTGCAGGCCATCAAAGCCATGATATGTGAATAAACAGACTTTCAGATCACAATATACAGTGAGAAATCACCATGTAGTCAGGAAACATTTAAGTACAGCAAGAACATACAGAACACTGATACTTAGTCACTCCAAAAGCCTATCTTGGAAGCTAGAAGACTTGTATAAGTTTAAGGCTTTCTATTGCTTACCAGTAGGTTACCTACAGGAAAGATGAAAAACAAGCACAGATGGGAAACTTGCATGCAACAATTCCATACCAGCCTATGTGTCAGCCTTAGGCTTTGGAATACTGGCCAAGGCTATTGACACCCCCATGGTGCCTTATTTAGGAAAGTCTCGAAGGTGAATACCAGCTCTTTAAACAGCACAATAGCAGAATCAATGAGGGTTATACTACTCAACACCAGGGGTTGTGATCACAACATGCATGCACTCACAGCACTCCTCAGGATGGACAACATCAACATATGTGCAGTAACTGAGATCTGTCTTAATGCTCCTGAGAGCACACCAGCACTACCAGACTACAACCCATACCACACATTTTAGCCACAGAACACGGAATGACACAGACATGGAGGGGGTGTATCCATATTCATCAGGGATACCTACACATTTAGGTTAGTGGGGCAGCATGATACCTCTGAGATAATCCATGTGCAGCTAACATCAGCCACAACTGCAATGTAAACTGTGGCCTGCTACGGATCACCCTCCATGACCCAAGACCACCATTCCGACTACCTGGAGACAGTGGAGAACATGATAGTCCTAACACACACCTTGGCATTGGTCGATGTCAACTAACATACCATTAACTGGGAAACTTACTACAGTACTCACTTCCAGGTCCAACACTTCCTGGAATTTATTACCTCATATGCCCTGTATCAGGTGGTAACCTCCCTAATGAGGGGTGGAAACATACTAGAAGTGGTCATCACCAACATGGGCAGCAGGTGCACCACAGTGGAGGTTAACCATTCACTGGTTAGATCTAACCATGAACTAGTCACCGTTTCGACACCCAAGCATCTCCCCCATCCATGGATACCACAATGTATACCTTTCCTACAGCGAAATTTACACTACTAGTGACACGGGTGGGGGGTTTTGCAGCCCCCATGTTAAGGGAACACTGCTCAAGATACAGACAGATTTACAACTGCAGTCTATAAGCACCTACATGGATGTATGGATCATGTCATCACTGGTAAACCAAGACTCACTCCTCCTAGACAAGGACACCAGTCTGGTGGACCTCTGCAATAAACAGGCTATACTACAGAAGTAGGGCAGTGTTCCAGACAAACAGCAAATCCCACGAAGGGCAGACATCCATGACCAGTATTAGTATGATACGTAGGTCCCTCATGACATCATCCAAGGCTAATATCAGCAGGAGAATATGCAAGGATTCGAAAGATAACCAGAAAGCCTTCTTTGGCTATGTCAAGGATCTAAGTGGTGACACACAGATTTGCACTGTGCCTGTGAAATATAGCACAAAATATGCTGACCCTACTGATATCGACAACATCCTTGCAGATACATTCAGTGCATACTTCACCCCCAAAGAGCCTACAACACTACCCAAAAGGTACAGTATCCCACACATCAGAGACACACAGGTGGAAATGGCCCTCTCTAACATCATAACACAGCATCAATGGAGGCAGATGTTGTCCTAGACTGCATCCTGCAAACTGTACAAGACAACCTGACCCCCCACCTAATTAAGCTTTCCAACCTCAGCCGCTCCACAGGTTACATGCTCATACAACGGCTCAAGGTGGAATCCCAACTGACCATGGTAACTACCACCCCATAAGCCTGACTAGCCTGGTCTGCAATGGTATGGATCACATCCTCATGGCACTCATTAACAAAGACATTGGTAACCTCCGAACACGTGACCCAACCCTGGTCACCTAGGTTGAGTGCAGTTCATGAATACTGAACCTGTTTGACATCTTACATGCAGTCACCAAGACATCAGATGATGGAGGAGGTGGTTTATACATACTACCTGGAACTCGACAAGGCTTTTGACACCATGCCCCACTCAGGTTTTATTGATAAACACACCAGCCTGTACATACACCCATACATCATAGGCTGGGTTGCCAACGGGCTTACACACAGAACCCACATGGTATGACTAGCGGTCTCCAGGACCAACTCTTGACCAGTCACGACTGGTGTCCCACAGGACTCAGTTCTGGGAGCCCTAATGTTTGGCATATACTTCTCAGAGGTACAGGCAAACACAGGTGGACTACGGCAGACCATGTTTGGCAATGACTGCGAACTGGGAGCCATGATTGATAGTCCAGCTGACACAGACATCCCTCAAGGGGCCTCACAGAGACCGTCACAGGGTGTCAATGTCATGGCCTCCAGCCTAGTGCCACTAACTGCATGGTCATTCCATTGTGGAATATTAAGCACCCACATATTAACACATAAGTGGCAGCCACTTTAATACGGATGAGGTAATGGGGTATCTGGGGACTAAGGTAGATAGTGATCTCCCCTTTGACAATCATATCTCCACAGTAGTTAGGACATCATTCTATACAGGCCGTCTTATTATTAAAGGGTTCCCATCTAGACATACTGGGGTTATAGTGCCCCTTTACTCATCACTCATCAATCCCATCATAGGGTATAATAACCCATTTGGGATGTACCTCAGAAGACACTTCCAACAGCTGGGAGGTCCACAAATGTACTTCGCCAAGGGGAATACTTGACTCCAACATATCACCAATGCAGCCAGACTGAATAAACTCGTGCTTTACTCAGTGGCATCTCGTTTACCCAGAGATGATCTCTGCTGGCCAACACAGCCACATCAAACTCAGGCTTAATGGATATGCTCCACCTATGGGAATCCGTGTCACAGTGAGCCACACACTGAAGTGAGCTGAACCTTGCCACAACTGAAAAATGCTGGAGGGATGGATTCCTGTCACAGACACTCCCCATACTTTGGAACAACATCCCTAACTACATTATACAGAGCCCCTCACTATCACTCTGCAAGAGAAACCTTGGAGAGTGTATGGGGAACAGTAGATGCACCCCAGGGATCCCGCCATTGGCTCTGCTCCACAGATGGACAGTTAATGAAGCAATGGAGTGGCAAAAGCTGACACATTTTGGCTGGGCTTATGAATGGCCTCTGGCAGTTGGCCAAATACCTACCTATGAATCTATACATAGAGTATCAGCACATGCTGATAGCTTAATTTACTGTTCAGGTGTTGACTTACCTTGTGCCAATGGCAGTTTGTGTGCAATAGTTGAGGGCTGCCTATGTTGGATGTACACAGTAGACTGCCTATACATGACAATTTACAGGTAGTCTTGTGTGTGTGCCATCCATTTTTACTGTGTGTGCAGGTGGAGAAAGGGGTCAGTCCCTAGGTGCCTACACTGTCAGCGTGTGTGCTATTTGTTCCCTCTTTGCCATGGCATGCACATACTGGGCATGCCTCTGTCTGCCTACTGGGGCTGGCTCAGGGTGTTCGTGGTCTGAGTACCTCTGTGCCTGTGGGGCCCTTTGCAATGGTGGTGGGCAGTGAGGGCCTTCAACATTCTGTTCCTGCTGCAGCTGTTTCTGCAGGACAATATTGTGTAGCATGGCACATACTATGAAGATGTAGGCACACGTGCCTGGAGAGTACTGCAAGGCTCCACCAGATATGTCCAAGCAATGGAACTGTGATTTCAGCATCCCAAACACACGCTTTATGATGATTCTGGTTTGTGCATGTGCCTCATTATGGCATTCCTGCATGGGTGTGTGTGCATTTCTGATGGGAGTCATCATCCACAGTTCCAGTTCATAGCCAGCATCCCCCACCAGGTGGCCATTTGGGATGTCCCCCCTGGAAAATAACTGATACAGCTGTGAGGCATGCCAAATGTGGGAGTCGTGATAGCTTCCAGGGCTGCCAGCACACACATCCATGATAATTGCACACAACCTGGCAGTTGATGGAGGGGTATCCCTTGTGGTTTATGTAGTGCCTACCCTGCTCACTGGGTGGTGACTTGATGTGTATGTGCGTGCAGTCTATTGCACTCAGTACCTCCGGGTATTCTGCCACACGGTGGAAGAGACATATATTGCTGGCCAACTCCTCCTGCATTCGGGGAAGTATATGTGCTCATTGGTATGTGGTAACATAGCATCCAGGAACTGGTGTAGTACCCTGGATACTGATGCCTGTGAGATCCCCATGATATCCCCAGTTGGTCTTTGAAAGGTACCTGTAGCTAGTATTCACAGGCTTACACATACCTTTGTATCAACTAGGATGGGTTCCCCTCTCTTTGTTCTGGCTCTGAGGTGTGGCTGGCACAGCTCCACAGGTTGCTGTAGGATGTCCTGTCCACCTTGAAATACACTACTGTCTCCAGATCATGTAGCCCCTGGTAGGTTACCCTGGGTCTGAACACTCTCCTCCTCCTCTTGTGCCTGAAGTGGTCGGGTCCATCATCCTCCACACCACCTTCAGTCTCCAACACATGCTGTTGGATCAAAGCTATGGCAGCCCTTAACATGTACATACTAAAAGTTTCCCATCTGTATACACCACTGGTGCAGAGTGTATGGGAATACACAAATGTGTGTGAAGTGCTTTCACACTTTATACTATTGTGCTATGGATCCTGCTGATGTCAGTGGGTGTGTATGAGCTATTCCAGCTTCAGTGTGTCTTAATTATGGGTTTTGCAATGAGTACTGCAAGTGTGGAGCCTTTACTGTGGAGATATGCTTGCCTGCCTTGATTAATCTGTTGCCCTTTAATTCACTTTTAAACCTGGATACCCTCCCATTATCAGGCATGCATCCACCTGCTGTCTTTCTTGTTTTGTACTTTCCCTACTCAGTCATGGCAAAATGTGACTTGTAGCTGATATACTGCAAAACGGCTTTGTTGTGCTTTGACACTTTACTGTTTTCTTTGTAGTACAGCCTCTCCCCTTTCCTGTTCTGCAGGTAGCTGCTTGCAGCCTTGTTAGCTGTTGTCAATGGCCCACTGTAGGCTCCTAGGTGTTAATTAGTCATTTGTACACCATTTTCACTGCTGCAGCATTTCCTTATTTCTTTCCTATATCCTTCCTGTTTCAGCTGCAGTGTGTGCCGCTCAAACCCGTTTACCAGGTTTATGCGTGATTTCATCTCTGTTCACATGCATACTCAGTTACCTTGTGTACTCTCAGCTAAGCATTGCTATGGCCAGTTAAACACACCCCTATCCTGCAGCTTTGCCTAGCTAGGGGCAAAGCAGTTTAGCAATGCTCCAATGTGCTTACAGCAATGGCGACACACCCCTCTCTTGATGTTACCTTTATCTCAAGGGCACACCTCAGTGTTATAACACTACACTGTGAGGTGCATCCTTACACCAGAGAGGAATCTGTGATTCACTATTACTCCTCTCATTTGCATGGCATTGCCTACTAATTCCTAGCTACTGCGCATAACACTGTCACAGCCCCTTAGCAACACTTGTGCCATAGTATGGTGTAGCATGCCTGCCATTGACTATTATGGGGAAATTGTGATATGTGTTACATTGCAGTTTTAGTCTATATTTTTATATTTTCCTTACGATCCCCTTTGTGCACCGCTGCCCTGTGTTTCCACGTCGTGATAGTACGACTATATATATTAAAGGTTAATTTTATATTTTGTACATTTTTTTTAATGCCAATGGCTATATATTTAGCCATTGGCATATATTAACAATATAATACATGTGTTTGGTCGGCTGTCATGGCTCCAATTTTATGTTTGCAAAAATGTAAACCATTTTCCACGGTTTACATTTCTGCATGCTTACACTACACCTGCACCACTTCCTGGATTGCTATATACCTTCATTTGCATGCTACACTGCTGCACATGGGGTAATTAGCATACAGGGCCCGGGAGTTGTGCGGGAGTAGTGTACGCAGTTAGTGCACATGGGAGCAGCTCGTACCTGGATCACTCGGCAGCCATATTTTGTGTTAGAACGCCGACACTATGCCTGCACCTGATGCAAGCTTTATGAATCCCGGGGAGGGTTTGTACAGCAGGGGTTAAGGAAAGATGACAAACAGTGTAGGGATGCATGCTAGCAATGATGTGCCTCAATAATACAGTAAGTAACAATGTACAAAGCAGTTCTGAGATGCTTGAAACTGTCTGACAGCCATACCATAAGGAGCATGGGTAATGGCACGTGTATAACAGAGATCACAAAATGGGGATTGCTGGCAGTACAGTACGTGAAGCATGTCAAACATCATTAACCACTAGGCTGTTGACAGTGCAAGTGCATACCATGCCACAGCAAGGCTGATCCAGCCCAGTAAATGTAGGAGGAGAAAAGCACAGATATATCCAAACCTTCATGTCTATGAAATAGGCAAAAAACAAAGCATAGCAACAATCAGCATTACTGCATCAAAAGGTCAAGGTAGCTGTGTAACAAAGTAATACATGTACACTCTACTAAGACAGGAGAAATGGGATCATGATGTCAAAGAAGATATTTCAAGTCAGACGCAACACAGCTAGTATACAGGGATGCAATGTAGAAATTTGACATGCAATTGCAACACACAAGACAAGCATAAAGAAGGATCCTCACACATTCCTAAACCAATGTCATGAAATGTGAAATTTACATGTAGAAAGAATATAGCGATACATATACATTACAAAATAGCATATGAATAACACAAAGTAAGGAATTCAAGCCTGTGCATACATGGCTATGCAGGAATCATGCAGCTCTCTGGAGAATGCATAACACATGAGTAAAATATCATATGTGGGTGAATTACTCTATCATACTACAGCATTACAATGGATGAATTTTTTGTTTGCAATGTTAGGAGCATTCTAATGTAATTTTGGTTTTGGAAGGGGTTTTGCATAAGAGGCCTCCAGGAAAACTAGTGGGACCTCCTCAGAATCTTTATTTTGTGTTACTTGCTCCTTTTAAACCAGCTAACCTGACTGACTGGAGGTTCTTAACAAGGAAAACAGTTTTACTGGTTGATCTGACCTCTGTGTGAAGGATATATGATTTGGAAATTCTTATGGTGAGTCAACCCATCTTCCACAGGGACAGGGTTTCTTTGAGAACAAATCCTTCTTTTATGTCCAGACAGTATCCAAGTTTACTTTAAGCTAAACTATCCATCTCCCCATTTTCCTTCTTGAACCTAAAACTAAGGAAGAAAGGATACTCCATACCCGGGATGTCCACAGACAATTCCTATAGTATCTTGACAGAACTAAATCTTTCAGAGCTTTGTATCCATAGTTCATTTCTTGTGCTGGTAAGAAGAAACACAGGCTATTTCAAATGGTTGCCTAAGACTATTACCTTTTGTTATACTCACCACAACAAAACTATTCCAGGCAGTGACAAGCTCCATTTTACCAGGGCCTTGGATTCATCTATGGCTTTTTGGAAAGGGGTGGAGTCTAGCACTATTCTATAAACAGCAGTTTGGTCCTATGTAAATACTTTTACAAAGCACTATAAGCTTGATTCCTTCTCTAGGTCCAGATCAGGCTTTGCTAAGACTATTTTCCATGGGCTGCTGGACCCTTCCTGTTCCATTTGCATCAGTGATCAAAATTATGAACATAATACAATTTTGTAAGTAAACTTTCCAAAACAGTAGATGGTTAAATGATCACTTTTGCAGTAGCCAATCCCTTCCTCCATCCCCCTTTTCTATTTTGATGGTTCAGTTCTTGGCTGGGTACCTTCTGTGCAGAGTCTGCATGTCCTCCCATTGTTCACATGGGTTTACTCCCAGTGCTTCAGTTTCTTCCCACATTCCAAAGACATGCAGTTGGTGGACTACAGTGGCCATAGGTGTGAGTGCGCATGTGAGTGTGGTGTAGAAGAACTACCACAGCATGGCTAGCCACCATAAACTTTAGATGACTGTCGCTGTTGAAGTGGTACCTGTTGGCATGAAAGCTCTGAAGGACTTGGCACCCAAACCTGTCTTTAGTCAGCTCTGCTCAAGCTGACTGATGTTTTGGGCATTATGAAGGCACTGTCAACTTTGAAAGCAGGGCATCTTTTATACCCCATACCCTGGAAGTCCAAAGATAATTCCTATAGTATCTTGACAGAACTAAATATTTCAGAGCTTTGTATCCATAGAGCAGGATATAGGTCATACAGCTAAAGTTACTGCAGCAGTGATCATTGAAACAATTACTGATATAGGCAACTTCATTACATGATTGTACTTTGCATACTATCAGTAAAAATACAAATACAGGAAGCACACATAATTTATAAACAAATTATTAATACCTAAATGTCTGCACAAGTAGAACCCAGTTGATTCTCATTTTGGTTGTATCAGCAAACATCCTCTAATTACAAATGCAGTTTACAAAAAAAAAATGATGAGCAAGAGGTATGCACAATACATAAGCGCTTAGAAGATGTACCTTTTTGGGGGATCATGGGAAATTTGACATCTAATTTTCTTGCATGGATGTCATTTGAATAACATTCTCAAACAGGAGATGAGCACATGCTAATGGTACTTCAGTGGAGAAATAAGGCTGAAGGTAACACATCTGGTCCTCCAGTATTTGCATCTACACAATGCACAGACCAGGATTAGTAACACATTCCTCAGCATCTGCATGAACAAAAGGAGAAGAAATATTAATCTCCAACAGTGATTCGGTATTATGAGGTTAAACAGCATTGAAATGACGTCAGGTCAATTCAGAATGTAGTCAAACTAAAGTACTTGCATTATGAAGCAGTGCTGTACAAGCTTAGATAACAGTTTACATAGAGACAGAGAGACATTTCTTTCAGAGTACATCTGTATCATACACATTAGAAGAACTGACTAAAAGCTAGTGGAAACTGGATTTAGACCGACATCACTCACCTATATTCACAACAAAGTCCATAACCCAACCAACTTAGCTACTTGTTCTCTGCTATGGGAAAACAAGTTAATGAAATTCAAACATCTAAGATCTGTGACTATGCAGTTTAAACATGATATTCCATGTGTCCATGTCTACACATGTGTAATGATATGCATGTTGAATTTTGGATAAAATGTGAGACAGGCCAATGTAATATCTGAAGAATGATGTGATCAGCATTCTGCACATTTTGCATTATTGTCAATCAATTAGTTCAATATGCACATTAAGGTTAGGAGGATGAGCTTTACAATTTTAACTTATATCTCCAGTAATAAATGCAATTTGTAAGTGCTGTAAAGAACGAGAGTCTTCCCCCCCTTCACTGAAACTGTCTGCCCATTAAATCTGCTCAATCAAGTTAAGCATGTGTCAAGATTGCTATGTTTCAAGATTCACCAATATCACCATACACAGCAAAGAACAAGAGTGTCCCCGCCACTGAAACCAGTGGCCTTTGAAATCTGTTTAATAAATTTGTGCATATGACAAGATTGCTATATTTCAAGATTGACCAAAAATACGTCTACCCCACTAAACTCCAATGATATGTATTTTGTTTTATCTAAGCTATTATGTATTTAAGAGTAGTGGACTGCACACTACTAGGATCACAAGAAGCTCAGTCCTCCCTCCCCACCCATCTTCTACTATTAATCCTTTCTCTTTGGACAATTCTTATCTATTTTATAGGCAGTTAACTGTACACTTTACATCTGATTTGAAAACCTGTGAAAATATATCATAAATTAAAGCACAGAGGCATTGTGCATGACAAAGATTTGTGACTGATACCTGTATATATCCCTTATTTGTTAGCATGCCTTTATTCTTTGTAAGGAAGTAGATGGTCTCTTATTTTGGCACTGACTTTTGGCAATTCACAGCAAACTGATAGTTATTTTTGGATGCCTGGTCTGTCTGCTTCTGGTAGCTCAACCTCTTCGTTTGCCCTCGCTCACTCGCTCGTGCTCACTCCGCTCCCCTACCATGCCCCCATTCCCACCCATCCCACCCACCCCCAATTCAATTACATTTATACATTCAAAAGCCCAACCCCTACTTATTCCTGGACCAATCCTATTTTCAATTAACAATTCATCACTTAAAAATCCTAACTCTTACAGGACACATTATTTTGAGAATAACCACAGTCACTAGTCCCACACACCACACACTATTCAATTCTTCTATAAACACCCAACTTCATTATTCCTGTTTCTTAAACAACACAGAATGTCAGAACTTAAAATTATTACTAGCCTTAGCATATTTATATCTGCAACCCTAATATTAGTAACACACCCCTCTTCCCTCAAACACTCAAAAATCAACCTAGCCCCAAAATCACCCACTTTTCTGAATCTCCATGAAAAACATACCAACAGCTTTTTGCAAATATCACCTAGCTTAATTGAGCCAAACACCCGACACTTTTCAAAGAGAAAACTTCTATTTCCATAAACCTATTTCGCAACTTCATCTTACCTTACTTTTAAATACTAACCTACAACATCCAATAATCCCTACACCTCCTAAACCTAATTCAAGGTATCGACATCCACCCCAATCCTGGACCCCCTCCTCAATCTCCTCTATCAAAATAATCTATTACTAGTCACCTTAAACATACATAGCATTTGCAAGAAAATAGCATTAATTTCATTTTTGGCTATCACAGTTCTCCCCAGATATATTAGCTGTTACTGAAACCTAGTTAAAGCCACACATCAAAGACTCAGAAATTCTGCCACCAGGATTTAACATCCTAAGAAATGTCAGACTCAACAAAAAGCTGGAGTAGGAGCTCTAACTTATCCTACTTCATTTACAATTCTATCTCTCTTCAAATCAATTCCCACATTTAGTAATGCTGAAATTCTCATTGCATCATTAAAGATAAACAACACCAAATGACTATATATTGCAATAGTTTACATACACCCTGGCCAAAACAATCCTTTACTAGAAGACATTATTTCTGGTTTATCTAAAAACATCTCCAATGAAACAGTAATCATGGGAGATGTCAATGTCAATTGGCAAGACCTATCCACTGACTCACCAGCAACAAGTCTCATTCTCTATTGCTTTAATAATAGCCTTTGTTCTACCCTAGAAAGGATAATTGTTTCTGACCCCCACAACTACTCCAATTCCAATACACTTCCTAATTTCTTAAGTGACCACCTACCTGCATACACTTATAGAGCCACGTTTCAAAAGGACAAACCCACTACTACAAAACATTAATAAACCTAACAAACTTTAGGTAAGACCTCGTTAATAAAAAATTAAAATCATTCAGTTGGTCCATACTAAAAACATTACCCCCTAGATAATGCTGTGGCCTAATTCAATAAACTATTTTTAGATAATTTTAAAAACTTAGCCTCTCTCAGAACATAAAGATCAAAAGTAAACCAAGCACTCTGGCTAACCAAATCCACCAAACAAATGTTGCAGAGATAAAGCATGGAAAGATTGGCAAAGGAATAAAAATGATACAAATTTTGAGATCTATAGGCAGCTATGAAACAAAGCAAAAAATCTAGTAAAATGCTAATAAAATACTTTTCACAACAATACGGCAATCACATAACCAAGCCAAAACATTTCTGGAAAACCATCTCATCACTTCATACCTTGTGTCTACTCATAATCCATCACCAACCACAGACAAAACCAAATGAAGTGGCTAATATGTTTAGTACCAGTTTTATAGTCAATATAACTAAAATAGTTACAGGCTCTAACTCTATTACAAATGTTAACTCTGCAGATAATATCACTCTGTTTATCTCCCAAACATCCACTACAGACAGCATAACCTCTTCTCTCCCTCACCAAAATGTATCAACAACCAACACTCAGTCTCCCACCTTCTCTCTAAAACCTGTATTCACTACATTAATATGGATATTTCTTCTCAAGCTAAAACCTTCTTCTTCTTCCTCTCACAATCTCCCATCAGAATACTTAAAACTTGCTGCTGAATCTATTGCTTATCCTGTCAACATACTTATCAATAGATCCATCAGTGAATCCCAAGTCCTAAACATGTGAAAACAATCTGTAATAACCTCTCTTCACAAAGGAGTAATTAACTAACAACTAAGGACCCATCTCTATACTACCCCATCTATCAAAACTACTTGAAAAGTATGTCTTCTTGCAATTACTAAAATACTTTATCTGTAACAACCTTCTTACACCCACTCAACATGGATTTAGGCCTGCATACAGCAGAAAAAACACACTCATCTCCTTTACTGATATAATAAACAAAGCCAGAGACTCTGGACAGTTAACCTCCATAATACTATTAGATCTGTCAAAGGCCTTTGACATGGTATCACATGACAAACTACTACAACAAATTTCTTCAATAGGATGTTCACCACCCTCCCTATAATGCTTTAACAGCTATCTAAAAGATAAGCTACAGTGTGTTAAACGGCAAAGTTATCTATCACAATATCAGACTAACAAACCAGGAGTCCCACAATGGCCCATACTTTGACCCCCTCCTGTTCAGCATCTTCATGAATAACCTATACCCTTACTCCCTGAATAGCACCTTATTCCAATATGCTGACAATTCCACCATCATCTCCTCATCTAACAACATATCAGAACTTCTGCAAATAGCACAAAATACCTTTACCTCAATAAAATCTTGACTAAATGAAGTACAGCTACTACTTAACCCCAACAAAATAAAACTTCTATTTACTCTCAAAACATTATCATCAGAATTCAAAATTTACTCCCAAAACAAAACAGAGATTGATGTTGTAACACATGCTAAGATACTAGGAATCACCATAGACAATAAACTCACATTTGAACAGCACATATGCAGGGCTATTAAAAATACCCATGTCAAACTTGGGGCAATCTACAGACATAAAAACTTAATGGATCCCTCTACCAAAATAATACTAGCCAATACTTACTTGATCCCCTCTCTACTATAGGGAGCTTCTATTTTTACCAACCTGTACTTATCATTAAAAAAAATCTTCAGTCCTGCTACTACAAGATCACCAAATTTGCCACAGGCTTACCATACTGCTGCCACTACTGCAAAGCCCTTACAGAGCTAAACTGGCTTGAATTCCCACTCCAGCTTGACTACCTGCAACTATGTATCCCACATAAAATAGTACGTAAAGCAGATACCTGTCCCACACTAAAATCTTTCCTGCACAGCTACATCCCTACCAAAACTCTCGATATAATTGACAAACAACTAAGTGTGCACAAACCTAATAGAAGAGCTGGTCAGTATTTTTATTCATATCCTATAGCTAAGCTATGGGATGCTTTACCAGAACATATCTCTCATCCACTCCACTCATAATCCTCTCTCTCCTAAACATTTATTCCAACATCCACCTATCTTTCTCACACACTTTTGTTTTAAAATCCACCTATGCCCCTTTCTTACTCTTTACTTACTCACCTCCAACTACCTCCCCATGGTTCTTAGGGTATATATTACAATGTCGAACTAACATAAGTTTGAACATTGTAATATCAAACCCAAAAGTCCAAAACCTAATAATAACGAAAACACAAAATAGCGATTTTTTCCCAGGGAAAAAAATCGCTGCTCCGAGACAAAAAAAAAAATTAAGCTTTAAACTTAAACTAAAGTGGGGGGCTTTGCCCCCCACACCCACCACACACCACCTACTTAAATATACCACCTCTGAGATCACACCACAGTGGAGGAAATAGCAATGCCCTGAAAATGGCATACCAATTGTTTTCCCTGCGAAATTAATCAGTGTGCCGTGGCTTTACTATTTTTGGATTTCGGACTTTTGGGTTCAATATTACAACATTTGAACTTATTCAAGTTTGAAGTTGTAATATAGACCCTGCTTCTTATCCCATGCTACCTCCTACTCCCTCTTATTCTAAAACTCCCTCTTGCCCCTTTCTCCTAATTTCCTGCTGACTAATTCCTACACTCATCTCTCAAACATCCAGCATCTTATCCTTACTCTCTTTTCTAATGGTCCACCTCATTACCATTAACAAACCTCTACCTTCTCCAATTGCTTTCAGTTTTTATTAAATGATTTAATCATGAATCTGCAGATAATCTACAAGAAAATATATCCTTTCATTTTATTCATTTTAAACAGACCACAACTGTTACTGCAAGCTTTATTTCAGCACCTTCATTGTATCACATGCACAAACTACTGTAACATTTTTGCAACTCTACACATTTTTATATATATATATATATATATATATATATATATATATATATATATATATATATATATATATATGGTCCCATTCAGAGCCTGAAAAACATCATGCCTGAAAATCAAAAATCCTGAAAAAGCCTGAAAATTCACCCAAATCCTGAAAAAAAAAAAATGAAAAAAATAAAAAATCTGAAAAAAAAAAAAATCAAAAACTAAAAAAACAAACAACATACAAATGTCATTGTGGCTTTGTTATGCTTTGCCTGTGTTAGTGGTGTTGGGTCAGGTCAGGGTCTGTTGGTTGTAAGTGTGGGGTTTTAGGGTGGTTTAAGGTTTAGTTTAAGTGGGTTAGGGTTTAGGTTAGTTAGTAGGCAATATTGCACAGTGACAAATATTTGGGGTAGGGTTAGGAGTTAGGTTTAGTTAGTTAGGTCAGGTGGTGTTGTGCAATTAGTGGACCTTAGGGTTAGGTTAGGTCGGGGGTCAGGGTTGGTAGATATGTCTTTATTTATAGTGATTAGCATATTTTGAGTTTTTGTATTTTTTTTTTTCAGGATTTTTTTTGATTTTTTTTGAGTTTGGTTTTTTTGATTTTTTCTTTCCTTTTTTTTTCTTTGTTTCTTTTTCTTTTTTTTTTTTTTTGGAAAATATTTACTGTGTTATAAGTTATTGTTAAATATTGCTGGAACTTTTCTCCCTGGGCCTTCGCTGAAAATATTTTTTGGACACAGCCAGATTTTTCATGGTCACTAAATATCAATAAATAATAAATACAGTAAACAGAACCATTTGAAAGTTGGATTTTTATTGATGCCTTATTTTGGATTGTTCCATTTTGTCAGAATTGGGCATGACTAAGCTGTGGTATGTGTTACCACAGCTATGGTGCCACTGATATAATAAAACTAAATGGTATAGTCTGACTTGTATTGGATGCTGGCCTCAGTCAACATCAGATAATCCTCATAATCCTACAAATTATGGACACAGACAAAAAGCAATATCTGCACAATTAGGGAATAAAGTAATCCAACACAAAAGATTAATTTACATAAGTTGCAAGTAAACAAACAGGCTTAAATCCATAGCAAGCACATATATGTTCATTACAAGAATTAAATATCTGATGCGAGCTTCGAACCCACATGTACAAAAAAGTTTAACTGTAAATCATTTTCATAAACTATATTACTAATTTTTCAGCTATACCACAGTCATGGGAGTATGTATCCATATTTGCTATAAATTAAGTGTGATTACAGCACACACTCATATGGAATGCATGGTCCCCTGCAATGTTCACATCATTGTCTTGCACAGACAAATATTAATGTATGTGAATATAAACAAAGTAATATTTAATGTTGAGCATACCTATTTTGATTTCAATACAAGTTACAATGGAATCACAAGGATATCCATGGTAACTACATCAATGGTATGCAACTATGTTGAAATATTGCAGATAAGGAAGAGATGCAGTCATCCATGCAATAAATGAATTAGAGCCCATAAATTAACTTACATAGGTTATGAGTAGTAGACATGTCTCAGTGTTAAACAAACAACAAAATAGCCATAGGTTCATATTCAAAGGTAAGTACTAGGTAAGCTGCTCTTGCAGGCCATTTTAAGCCTAGCCAATTTCACTTTCTGTGCTCAAAATAACCTAACCTATTTGGCTTTTGATTGTCCTTACTCATCCAGTGACTGACAACTTTATATTATCTCTAATGAGAATAGCTGAGATTGTACCATAGATAATTTGAGGAGACCCAAGCATGAGATAAAGCATTTTGTTACTGTGTCTGCCAATTAGTAGTATGGGGCAGTTATGGGGTAAGTTATGGAGAGGGATGAACTTTGTCTTATGTGGATGGGGAGTATATTCCACAGCACTGGTATCTTCTGTGAGATATACCGGTCCCTCAATCTGTTCATTGATTTAAATACTTAAACCAAGCATTTCTGATGGCATTTGACTTTGTGATGTGCAATAAATCCATCAGTAATGGGTCAGAGGATGCCTTCTATGCCATACACAGGTCACCTCTTAGTAGTCTCTAGGATACCAAGTATAATGCCAGTGCACTGAGTTGGTCTATGTAGGACTTGTCGTTTAGACCTTGTATCTTTTTACTAAGGTATATCTGTGGGGATTCCAGTTGTTGCATGTGTCTGGACAGACACATGCCAAAGGAGACATTATATTCAATGACTGGCCTAATGTGGGCAGTGAAATCCATAGACCTAGATACAATCCATTGGTTTATAAGCTGTGCAATATATAAGGACTTTCTTACAACAACAGAGAAATGTTAGTCATGACAGGACTTAAAGGACTACTGTAGGATTCAAACCTAAACACAAAGCAGGTAGGAGTGCAGTTACTGACACAAGTCAAAATTGCTACACTGTAAGCTATTCCACAGTGTAGAGATTATGTCTCCACATTTCCAGGATGTCCAGTCTGATTACAAAACTCAATCATATTAAATGCATGGTGACCTCCATTGATGTTGCATTTCTCTAACTCAGTCAATAATTTACTGCATGTGGATACTTATTAATGAACATCTAGGACAATACTTAAATGTTTTTTCTTCTTATGATCATTGCAAGGAATTACATCCATCAGTTAAAAAAGTACTTTGTATAGTACATTCTCAAAGAATTCTGGATAGAGACGAAATACACAGTGATCTGCAGCCTATGAGTAGTAGTCATTAATGTAATCCCAAAAATGAAACGTGTACAGGTTACTCCTTAAGTTAGTACAGAGCAATGCAACATAATCATATTATGTAAAAAACATCAAAATGCTTTGTCCATATATGTTATGTCAATCGAAGACTTAGTGGTATTTCAACCTATGTACAATCGACCTCCATTTCCTTTACTAGTTCAGGTAATCGACATCACAATACTTTTTATGGTTGAACAGATTTTGTGAAGGACCAGCACTCCTACTGGGATGTGTCAGATACAAGCAGTTCTTAATAATACATGCTGGTACTTAAAAATCCTGCACATTTGCTTCTCTGGCGCAGCTAGGTTGTGAACTTTTGTATGGGCAGTAAGATTCCCATCAATATTTAAATGTAACATTTTATTTCAATTACAATTATCCTATAGTAGAAATATAGGGCTGGAATCAAACCCCTGCAATCCTGTTCTGAAGGTTATCCTGTTCCCTAAAGTGGAGAACATTTTATTAATGCTGGACCTGTATATCTGTCCTGCAGAACCCAGTACATCCTTTGGAGCTCACTTGTAATCCTGTTCCAAATGTCGATCTAGATGAAGTTGCTGTGGTATGCATGCATCCTCATCTCATGTCCCACATAGACAGACAGCATCTGGAGGGTCTTCTCATTGGTCTTATTGGACACTCAGATGTAACACAGCCTCCTATCCATTGACATTTCATTGAAACTCTTAGAAAATGTGATCAAATACTCCTTCAAAAAACTGTTCACTGAGGTACCATTGAGTTTGCAAGTTGCAGTGGTATGATAAGAAAATGTATCACTATAACATTTTAAAAGGGGATCAGAAAGGGTGGTAGCAGTTTATTGGTGGGCATTAGGCATGTGTTCTACATATCCACATAACTATTAGGCATTTGCATGGAGAACTGTACACTTATGCCGAGCTATTGGTTAATGCTCTGAGATTTGAGGAATTATACAGATGTTCACTGATGGGATTCAAAAACATTGAATGCTACTGAACCTCATTAATTATGTATGGTGCAGCATAGCCAAAATTTGCTTGGATGAATGGGCAGTACTATGAGAAGACAGCAAGTATGGAGGGCCATTATAAACATGATCAATACTGTGGGTGGACACAACCACCCTAGGGAAGCCTACCAGCACCATTGCTCTAACAAGAAACTCAGTGCATCCAACTAACTCTACCATAATGAGAGGGAGAGAAATGCCACTGGAGATGGGCCGCATTGCCTCCCCAGATGACATAATGATATTCCTGGCCTCCCAGCATAACATCTGGCAGGATCATTGTATACCCAGGGGAGGTATCAAGGTAGGTGTTCCAGAAGTACAGGTATGTCCAAAATTCACAAACACATCAGCATAATCCAATTGTCATTCAAGGGCATTCACTTCAACATCTTACCTTTTTTATGAATGTCACAGCAGCAAAACTAAGTTGTGCACAGTAAAAAATTCCAGATGCAGACAAAGTAAATGTTATAGAGTATAATATTACCTAAACAATGTATAGATACAATGCCAGCACTATGTGTACTGTTATGTTTTAGAATTACATATGGCAATCAACATCAGGCCACCATCAACACTCATCTATGTGTCTCTGTAGTCTGTTAGTGTGATCATTAGCTTTTGCCTGCCTCTGCCTCCTGTTATGACTGTGGTGAACACTTACATGCTGCTTGTGCTCCACTTTAACCTACAGGTTTAACTTTACATCAGGTAGTACATTCTTCAAACCAGGGAGGACAGACCTGGTAGGCAAGGCAATTCATATGGTTGCTATAGTGCAATAATGTTAACTACAACTGTGGCCTTCATGACTATTGTGGTCTTGTTCATCTGCCTAGGTCAGATGTGTAGTGAAGATCATTACCTATCTGGTATGTCTGGATTTAATATGCTTTGCGTTATCTTCATTATCAATGCTATATGATGACGTGTGTGTTTACTACTGACTTATTACCTTCACAACCAGTGCAAGAGTTAGAAGAGGACATGCCAGATGGATGCCATTATGGATGTTTCTTTTTACATTTTCTTTCAAATGTGTTAGATTTGTGAATATCATGGTGTATCTCTGCTCTATAGGGCTCATGTACCAGCCACAGCCACACCAACTGGGTAAATCCATATCACCATAAATATTCATTGTTGTTTGATAGTTGTTTTATAATTTCAGTTATATACTACCTCATCTGACTTCTAAAAAATGCATATGATATGTCTCATCTGTCTCTATTTGCAATATGTCAATTTCCTGCCTCCACCAGCAGTCCATCCACTGATCCTGAGGTGGAATGTGATGAGCTTCACTCTGATAGTATGGTGAATGGAATATAGGGCATTGCACTATTTTTATTGTATAACCTGTAAGGGTGCAGTCAGGTGTATCATGAGGTAGTCCCTGATGGGGAGAATAGTGTGGCTGGCCATTTAGATGATGTGGGAGTATACGATTAAGGACATAATGATGAGCTTGACCTGCTGTCCCCTATTGAGTCTGGTAGTGATGGTGACTCTTCTCCACAATGGACTGATACTGTTCATCGGACTACACATGGGAGTGTAGCTGATGTGTGTGAATGCATGTCAGGGGGTGTACTCTTACTATTACAGGTGTGTGAACATCCACAGTAAAGTCATGGCACTGACTTACACACACTTGCCCATGCCACTGATCATGTATCCCACCTGTTGTGTGTGTGTGTGTGTGTGTGTGTGTGTGTGTGTGTGTGTGTGTGTGTGTGTGTGTGTGTGTGTGTGTGTGTGTGTGTGTGTGTGTGTGTGTGTGTGTGTGTGTCACATGAAGGTCAGGACTGCAGATATGGAGAAGTCACTGCAACATTGGCAGCATGGCATTACAGTGTGTTATCTGTTGCAGTCTCTGTTGAAAACTTTGTAACAGCATTGCTAGAGTAGTGTCATAGCACAAACTGGATGTTACATGCCCTGACTGCAATAAGCAGATTACCTCCAGTCGGGAGTGGCTAAGCCCCCCTCAGTAGACCCACACAGGGCCCTCATACATATTACCTGTGCTGCAACATGCTTGCACATGTGCTATTGTTTAACCTATTTAAAACCCAGCAATGTCCAGATAGTTACATCAGAGTACTGTTCTTACCCACACCATATCCAAACTGCTAGTGTCACCACAATCAGCTTCTTGGTAAAGCATCATAGTCTAAGGGTTTCTTAATGTGAGTGACAGCCAAGACCATGATGTGAGACATCAGCATGGGTGCCCTAGACTGCATTAGAGTAACACTAACACTTTATTCAACATGTGTCCTTCTGTGTCATTCTAATCCTGCGACAATGGTGACCACAGTGCTGACTACTGCCTACTAAATCCAGAAGTCATTTCTCAAATGTCTGATGCTACAGTCTTTTTCTGTTAATTTATCTAACTTAAGTGACTGCCTTCATGTTGTGTTATTTTGTACATATATATCATTATTTTATGTTAGTTCAGATATTGACAATTGCACTGATCTATGTAACAGTCAACCTACTTCCATGTTTGGATATCTTGATAGTCAAAAAATAGTTGCTGTTTCTCAAGATCATCAGCATGTAACTTGATTGCTCTAGCATCGATTAATATATTGCACATTTCAATGTTCTTTTCCAGACATAAAGATATGTCTCTGTATGCATGCCGATACTTGTTTCATTTTAATATGGTACTGCACATTCCTAACCCCCAGCACAACATCCACTTGTGCTTACATATTTCTGTTTATTATCCTCTTGCTAAAATGTAATTCCCACTTGTGCCTTTCCATGTCTATCTGCTCACACAAACTTATATACTTCTATTGCTGTATCCCGAACAATGGTGCATGTCCCATGGCTAATGTGTATTTCCTGTCATTGATGCCCTGCTTGATTGAACATATTCTTTCATCTAAATGATTCATGTTGCAGCAATCATCTGGGCATTGTAGTGTTGCCCTATGTGTGACATTCCACATCTGGCATGTCACATAAATTTTTTTGTCAGATATTATATTTCATTTTGGTCTGTGCTTGACATGTAGTTAGTACTCCTGCTGTTGTATACTGCATAGTGTGGTGTATGACACCGTTACATATCATTATGATATGTGTAATTCATCAGTGTTATTGTACCACTCCTGCATTTAGGTTATGTTGGTTATGATATATTCCCATACACTGTATAAGCATAGATTTATTGGGGTTCTGGCTGCTGTACAGCTAACTACACATGACACTTTTATGTATGATGGTATCTTACCTTGACAACAACCACATGCATGCCACACATATAACAGTGCAGTCCTTTGTTGGTGTTCTTCTGGTGATATTTCCTCTGTAGACACCCAGATGTGTTAGTTGCTATGTCACTTGTATGTCTATAAGGTATTACAGGTGAATAACATGCATATGTTATGTATGATGCTCAATAAGGAAAACTAATAAGCTGTTTCCACTAGTTATAATCTGTGCAGCTGTTGTGGAGCAACAATGTGTGAACATAACTGTTTTGTCTGTGTACTTATGAACATGTGGCTTGTCATGACTCAAGGTGTGAGTCAAATTCTGCATTGTTGCCTAAGCAAGAACATATGTCCACAGCCCCTGTCACCCAAGCCTTTTTCTTTTCACTCTGTGTCCTTCTGATCATCCTGTGACAGCTCTGTTAGCTCCATATCTAACATCTTGGATTCTTTGGGTAGCTTAACCATACCTGCTGTTGGTAGGTCTCTGTGTTTTGATGTTATTATGTTTTGCAGCATGACACACAAGGTGACCATCTGTTTTGTTTTTTTCTGGTGTGTATTGTAGTGTACCCTGGATGTATCCAGACATTTTAATCTTTCTTTCAGTACCTCAAGCACACACTTGATAGTGTTCTGTGTCAAGGCATGTGCACCATTGTATGCATCCTCAGCAGGGATTAATGGGGCTCTGCATAGTGTCATAAGCCAAGGTTCCAGTGGATAACAGCAGTCACCTGTGTTTACAGGAATTTAAACAAATATTTATTCCTCATGTTTACTCTTCACGTCTGGATATTGCTTACAGTATAGCAGTGGTCATATTCTTACCTAGTAAGACCACCTCCATTATCTCACCATGTTGGAAATTGGTTGTCAGAACAATTTCCATCCAAATTGCTGCATCATGCCCACTACCAGAGTGTGTTGCCATGATTTTGGTAATGAGGCCATCTGCACAGCACACCACCTGACAACTGAGAAATGGCTACCCCTTTCTATCGATGTATCATTCAGCATCTGGTACCACTTGGTTTCTGATTGGGACATGGATAATGTCAATTGCCCCAAAGAGAAATTTACAATGTCATAGAAGTGTTGCATGACAGTTCTGCACTCTATGGCTGTTGTTGGAAAGTGGATGCATTCATCCACTTTTGTGTATATTACTGCTAAGAGTTGGCCTAGAATGTGACTGGCGGCTCTGTGAAACACTCCTGTGACATCATCCATATGCTGCTGAGCAGCAACTAAGGCCACTATACCCAATCTGAGACACACTTTTGCTTCTACTAGTACTGGGTTACCCCATAGACTGTGTGCATACATGTCTGGCACGTACATCCTGCACACAGCCTGCAACAGCTCTCTATCTAATCTTTAGCTATTAGTTCCTTTTCAGAGAACTGGCTTAACTGTATGTATTGCTACCTCGGCGCCTTGCTGGCTGTTGTCTGGGATGCATTCACAGATTGTTTTCTATTATGGCTTGTAGTACTCCATTCTGCTATAGTTCATTAAATTCAACTTGCATTTTCTTTTTAGTTATATTTTGCAGAATCCTCTGGATTGCTTGGAAAATGATAGGAAATTGTAACATAAATGGTCTCTGCCAAGTGCTTTCATGAATTTATTGGCACACTAATTCATTACATTTAATTTTTTATAGGTGCACACATGTTCGGAATCTGGTGGGTTTGCACAGAGTCTGTAATTATCCTACACTAAATAAAGTATTACTTGCTTTTGTTTTATTGTCCATTACAAAATCATATCACCCGCTGTGCTGTCCAAAACTTTCTTTTGGAATCTGGCCAAAGAGAGGAAAATTAAAGGGGAAGAACAAGTTTTGAAACAAGAAACGGTGGAAGATAATGATAAAAGTAGTGGATGGGGTGAGGAATTACAAGGTATAAATATAGAAAAAGATGCATTAGATGAATTCCAAAAACTAACGAATGAAAAAGAAACTCATATAGAGATGCAAAACTGGTTAGGGTGTTAGAAACAGAGGAAGAAAAAGAAGATGTGAGCTCTGAGTAAAAAAAAAAACTAGAAGATTCTATTGGGGTAACTGTGCAAAAAAGGAGGTCAAAAGATGAAAAGCAGAAAAAAATGGGTAAAGGTTAATATAAGTATAGTATCACTGAATGTGAATTGCATGATAAGTCATGTAAGATAAATGATGGCATTTGAAAGTTGTGAAAAAATAAATGCAGAGATAATTTGTTTAATGGATATAAGATGTAGAAATAAAAGAAAAAGGATAATATTTGAGATGATGTGGAAAACAAAAGTGTTTTATATGGGAGAGATACGTAATCCGGTACTGCAATATCTATAAAAATGAATACATTAAAATAACTTCTAACAGCGGTGGAGGATTCAGAAAGAGTTCTAGTGTGGGGTATAAAAAAGGTTCAAAAGGTATTTAGAATAGTAGTAATGTATGAGTATACAAATGTAAATGAAAGAAAAATAATGTTTGAGGAAATTCAAAATTATGTGATGGTAAATGTGTATATTATTGTAGTGGGTAACTTTAATTATAATTTAAGAAAGCAGAAAGGAAACTTATACAAGAATAGAAATGTTGAGAAAAGTTGTGAATAAACAGTACCATGTAAAGGGAAATAATCTACTTATATTAATTGGGTAATTAAAACAGAGATTAATTATATATTATTTACAGATGACATGAAAGAAACAAAAGATGGGATTAGAGAAGCAGTACATTTAGATGATATGGCTATGTGGACACTTGCAGGAGAGAATGCAAATACAGTAAAAGAATGAAAATGGTTAAGAAGGTTGACAGGAAAATTGCAGGCAGGAAATGTCTTAACAAAGAAATCGGATAATCATGGGAAGATCATGTGACACGGAAGCTGTTTATGACAGTTAGACAAAGTGCTGGTTCGAGTACAAGGAAAAGTTTAAAAAATACATTAAATTAAGGAAAGATAGTGAGGGAGAATAATGAAAGAAGGTAAAATAGCACATAATAAGTAAAAATGTGTGAAAGAATAATAAAGAAAGGAACAAGAGAAGTCTTGAATAGGAAATAAATTGTATTAGTCTAATAAAGAAAAAAATGGAAGGTTGATACTTAGACACAAGTATTATTTGAAAGGGAGAAAATAAGTTTATCCATTTTTAGGTAAGAAATTGAGATATAATGAAAGAAAGATGAATGTAATGAAGGACTAAAATAGATGGTTAAAATATAAACAAAAGGAAATTATGGATATTTTTCAAAGGTAAGCATAAAATATGTATGAGAACATGAATGTAATTTACTGAAAGTAAAGAAGACGAAAGAGGAGGTGATGAAAAAAAATGAATCGAGATGAAAGAATAAGAGGATACTGTAAAGGAAATCAAAGAAAAATACGTACTAGGTCCAGATGTATGTAAGGCATAGTTTGTATAAAGAAGTGTCAGATAATAAAATGTATGGGGGTTTGGAAATATTAATCACATGGATGCAGGAAGATATAAAACAAGAAAATATATGTAAGGAGGGAAAAAGGCTGAAGAGAAGGAGTAAAACAAATGAAGACTAATTACATTGAGAAATAGTGGCTATAAATTATTTAGGGGTTACGAGAGGGATAAGTAACAGCATGTGATGTGGTTAAGGCATTTGATAGTACAGATCATGGCGAAATGTTGAATGTTTTTTAAAGAATTCAAGGTAGTAGAAAAATAAGGATAGTGAGGGTAATGTATGAAAATACTTCAGGTCTGTGATGGCAAATGAGTGGGTAGAAAAACGAATAAGACAGTGAAGAGGGTAAAGTTGGGTTGTCTGCTGAGCATGTCATTATTTGCAATGGCAATTTATGCAGCTATACAAACATGTAAATCAAGATTAGAGGATGGTGGATGGGACATTTAGGAAGGGTGATGTTACTGTTAATGTTAACCTATGCAGATTATTTGGTTTTAGTAGCCCAGAACAAACACTGGATGAAAAAAAAACTATTTACAGAACAGATGAAGTTTTGGGCACAGTAGGATTACAGTTAAGTTACAAAATAAGAGGTCTGGAGATGTGGTAAGAATGGAAGGAATTTATTTTATCAGAAGTGAAATTGATGTACTTCAGGTCAAGTTTGCAAGGGATCAAACACTAATAAGACAATGGTGAGAAGTTGTGAAGATATGAAGGTTGTCAGACTGGCAGTGGGTTTTCAGTTGTCCCTATGAAAAAAGGAAACCTAGCATATTTAGGTGGTTCTAAGATGTATGAAAACGGAATATTTGGATATCTTTTTTTTTTTGGGTGGGAGGAGTAAGGTTGAATTAAATCATAAAAGGGATAGTTTATCATGTAAAAGAAAACTGGGAGGGACATGAATGAAAAAAAAAATAATTTTTTTATCATCAATAAATTTATTTTGGGTGTGTCTGAAAAAAGACAATACCAGGAAATGGGTTATTTGAAGAGTATTAGCTCATTAACACTTCATATACTTATAGCAGCCTACACACAGCTTGCATTTTCAAAAAAATACATTTAAAAAGCATAAGATAGATAAAAAAAAATATTTTGTGAATATGAAAAGCTATTAACATTGCACAAATCACATTATTAGTAAGAATAATTATTTACTATGATAATAGTCCGTGCGTTCAGAGTCATTCCATCAATACTATAATATAGTATAATGTATGTGAACCACAAATTATTTTTTGCTAAATGTTCACAAATTCTCATATCTTGGAAACTGTACAATCTAGCTATATATTGTTAGAACATTTTTGTTAACCAAATATAAGCTTTCAAATGACATGAAATTCCCCTAGGAGTGCATGTTTACTGACATATTTACAAAAATATGAAAACATATGCTTAAATATGCTTAACATTATAATTAGCAATGTAAATAACCCTGAGTATCATTCATGTGCAACTTACAGTGCAAATATCACTGACTGTTTTCTTCAACAACATATACAATTTCCCCTGATGTCATGTAACAGTTTGTAAGTCACTTCGTTTTTAAAGTGTTATGTACATATGGAAATACTGTTTATTTTCATAATCACTAACAAACAACTAGCAATATCTCAGGTATAGCATGATATAAATGGACATTAACATTGAATTTCCCTGTCTCCCACAACTGCATATCACACCATACTCCTCATTAATATCTAAGGCTCTCAGTTATGAAAATATGAACACAGATAATGAAAACATGAATAATACGTGTCAACTATTTATTCATTTCTCCACTGCAGCACATCCCCCAGATTATCAATCTTAGTATTATTTTGTGAATAACTCCTTGCACCTTCTCAGACTGCCTATTATTAACTGGTAAGTTGCTTATTTAAAGAAGCCAACCCCTCTCCCTAAAAAAAAGTCTGGATACCATAAGGATCTATTGGTGTGAACTGGAAATATACAAAATAGGCATTTTAGGCTTGAATAACTCAAGTCATGTGGATGGGTGGAGAAAAGAAAAGGAAAAGAGAAACAAAACGTTTAGAAGACAAACAATATGAAAGTAAAACAATGACATGGAAAATAGAAATTAAGCAGTAACTGAAAGTAAAGAATATAAACATAATAAAACCAGGCTATTATATTGATCCTTGGGAAGAAGGTGGGGTGAATACAATAAGCCAATAAGGAAAATGCAGGAAGAATGTGATTGATTTAGAAGCCAATGATTTTCTGTGACATTTATTAACAAACAGATATTGAAAAGTAACATGGAATACAGAATAATAGAAGAAACAATGTGTAATAACTGTGATACTGAAGAAACTTCACAGCATTGTTTTTGAATTGTAAGAAAAATGAAGTTTTTTGGACATTATTCAAAGACATTTATGACTAGATAGTATTTAAAAAACATTGATAGGGACATGATGTTGTATGGAAAATATATGGTTGGGAGAGAAAAAGAAATTGAAAAGTTGATAAAATTTTGTTTATTGCCATTTGGTGTTTACGAAAAACAAGACACAAAGAATTGTATAACAAAGGAAAATATGATTCTGAGAATTCAATAAACTCTGTGTATGCTTAGCGCAAAGTCTATGTGAAGTTTACATGTTTGCGAGATGTGTGCCTTTTTTATTGTTTTGTAGCCTTTTACGTCTATTTATTAAAGTTTCACTTACTTCACCGTGATGTGCACCTAGCATTTTCTTAGTTCATATTTACGAGGTGACCAGCAGTGCTAATCAGATATGCATGGTGTGCATCATGCTTACATGGATACAAGCAACAGTTCATGGTCAGCAATAGCAATAGCAACAGCAAAAGGCATACAACATATGCAGACAAGTTTACCTATTGGCAAACATGTTCTATGAGATTGTGAGGACAGCCACAGTGATTATCAGGGATAAATTAATGCAATGAATGCAGTAGTAACACATTATAGAAAAGTGTGCTCATTGCAATGTACACTACAAAATGTTCTTAGCATATTGAAATAAAGGTGTTGAAGTGATTATCAAGAGTACAAAAAATGTAGCATAAATATACTAGTCTGAATAAGTGTGCTTATTGAAAAGCGCACAAACATGAATGGTAGGAAACATGATAATGTACACCAGATAAGGGCATGTCAATGTACATATACCCCAAATACAAGTCAGTAACAAGAAAAGTATCCCATATGTGCATATTACAGTACATACTGCTGTTTACACCTCCTGTGTGAGTATATACATATCATCAAACATTTATAAGTATATTATATGACTGTCACATAAGTTTACATATCAATTGATATGATTGGCTGTGATAAAAATATTTTGACATGATCACTGTACAGAACATTCAGCAAGGATGGTACATAGAATAGGGCTATGTGCATAATGTGAAGGCATGCAAACTAAGTTACTTGCGTCTGACTGAAATGTCAGCATAGCTCTCAACTAATCAGGGACACATAGCAACAGACTCATGGAGAACAGTAGACAGAAGCAGGCACAATCATGGACAATTTCAGAATAACACCACTATTAATCTGTGACACTGACATAAATTATGTGATTGTAAATTATTATACATGTTCTGCAGTAACAATCTTATACAACTGTAATGTTTTGTCTGTAACCTTTAAGGGGAATCTAGCACACCTTTATCAAAAATAACCACTTTTTGAAGGTCTTAATAGAGAAAACATTATACCTGTGGTTTACATTATGAGCAATCCTGGCCACTTGAGAGATTTGCTTGACACATATGCCACAGTCCACACTTTCAAGAATGTAAACCATGCCATCAATGTTCTCAGTGAGCTGTGTTTTTCCTGAGTGCATCAAAGAAAGACATGTATTACACATACATCTTGTATAACACCTTGAAGGGAAGTCTGCACTGTCAACAACTAATGGTTATACATCACAAAGAATATTTATGTATGGCCAGAAAAGATGTGTAGGAGCTCACTGTGGCAAAAGTGATACACTTGAGTAAATCATACCTGGAAGACATATAAAAACGACATACTGTTATCTGCAGATTCCCTACACATAGCTGTATATTAAATTCATCTGCCACATGTAATAGTAGTGGATATTGTCTTCAGCATCTGCAATAGATATGGGAATTAAGAAGTGATTTGTTATAATGAATGGTACAGTACTTTGTGAGACTGATGGCAATGCATCAGTATGCCCATGTGTACAGAAAATACAGCACTGCAAAATGCAATCTTCAAGAGGTGAATTCACACACTTCAAAATTACTTGTCCTGTCCATGGTCCATATTCTACCCACTTTGTGATGTAGGTATTTATGTCCACTTGAGATATTTTCTATTTAATACCTGAGTGTGGATTTGTGTCAAATGCCTTGGTCAGGTCAAATCAAGCGTGATGAACACTCTTTTCCTCATGCATGCCCTTGGTGACCTTCTTGAAGAAGTCAACCAGATTAAACAGACATGATGTAGCCTTACTGAATCAATAATGGGTCAAGTATAGAGTCAGGAAAATACCTATGCCCTTTTTGATAAGGTCCATGATGATTCTTTGGTCTACCTCTCAAATGAGGAGAGTCAGGATTATGTGTCTAAAATTCCATGGGTCAGCTGATGGTCCCCTCTTGTTCAGATGGCTGACTGTTACAGTACACCTTTCTGTTAAGACATAGGTTGTCTGGAGGCTGTGTTTAAGTAGGGATTCAACTGTGTCTGCTAGATCAGATTTTAAGTTATTGAAAAGGCAACCTGGGATGTTGTCAAGGACAATTGATTCCAAGTGTCTAACCTTAGAGAGTGCACAGGTGAGCTGCTCTCCTGAAAAAATAAATGGAGTAATGTTTGCAAGTATGCTTTGTCTGATGGACAGTGGGGACAGTAGGGTGAAGTTTGATCCAAACCTTCAGTGAGCAGATTGCCTATTTTCTCCAGTTGCATATGGGTGGTGGCATCCACAAACATCTCTGTGCTTAGCTGTGCACTCTCCTTAAATGTCTTGCTTATTTAAAATGATTTTTGACTCAGTTCCAAATACAACCGTGGGTATGCAACAATTGCCACACACAGCAGTACTGTTCAAACAGTCATACAGTTCTATCCATGTCACATGATTTCATCAATTGCACTACATATTCCTATGTTTTTTCAATGGAAAGCTGCATGTGAGCACCCTAATACCATATAGGACTACATTACAAATGAAGTGAATATGACTCATGCAGTGCAGTTACTGACACTAATGCTGACAGTCACACAATGCTGCTGGGAACCACCTCAATAATCCTTGGGAATAGCAGCACAATTGTACATACAATGAATTCCACAAGGTTACAATTTAATCAAAACTTGTCATATGCTTGTGTATATAACAGCATTACAACACGTGGATGAAAGAAAACTTAGATGCCCATGTAATCAGCTATAAAGTGTTGTCTGAAACTATAAAGTGTGTTCTGACATTATAAAAGCCAGAATTGTGCTGTGGCACTTGTGTTATGTACTGCGTTCTGTAGATAGTTAGGTAGGAGTTCTAATTTCACTGCTGTCAAGTGATGTTTATGTATGTGTGTTCATTCAACATTGATGCATGTCACAGAGCATTTAATGATGGCAGGTATACACATGGGCCATACTGCAAGTTTCACTGTGATTGTTGAATGGGAACTGCATAAAATGTTGATATGCTCCACTACAAAAACACATGCCTTACTAATCCAACAAAATACATAGTATCATTCCATGTCAACAGTTCTCAAGACAATATTACTACACCTGTTATGGAAGGAACATGTATTCAAATGGTAGCAGTGGTCAACAATGCATTACCTCCCATCAAAGTTTGCAATGCCCTTTTGTAGGGCTACCATACATCCACACCTCAACATAGCACATTTGGATGACAGCAATACTGACATGTGAAATGGTCATAGGGTCATAGCACATTATTAGGCTAATGGCCAGCATCACTTAAAATCCCACCCATTAATATACTATTTCAACCAAAATTGCTAAATCTCTTTGATGGAAGATAGTAAGGGTATGTGCTTATGTGAGTATTTGTATGATTGCATCACATTCTGGTTTTGTCTATATGTGACATTTACACTACCCCATTATATAATTAGCAATCACACATCCAGTTGTCTGTTGATGGCTTTCAGAAGCTCATAGAAGGACTCTGCTGCATGATGTGTGTATGCAACCTTGAGATGAGGACATCCTCCAGTCCTCTCCAGATAGGATATTATGTGGACAGAAGGAAAAAGGGGATGTTGGAGTCATGAGGCTATGTCAAAGGTCCTCTTAAGTGGTAGATAAATGAAAAGGGATTCAAAAGATTATGCAATGACTGTAATGTACCACCAACCACACACAAACACAGCAACAGGCTAGGTCTGATTTGAACATTAAACACATGTAGTGTAGAATCTGGATTCCATGCAATGTAAAGCTAACACCACCACATATGTCTGACTTTAACACTGTCATGGTATACTTTATAGAGTATGATAATACCATTATATTTTGAGAAGAAGATGGGATGAGTGTCTAACATAGATATGGAGTCACATCTCAGTGTAAAATTGTCTCAAAAGTATTATTTGAATAAAAACACACTCAAGTTAACTGCTGTCATATTAGAACCCCTAACTATTTAATTATAGAAGCTGGTGAATGCAGTACTTAATGTTAGTGGCACAGCACAAATTTGGCTTAAGCAGTACCAGAGTGCATTTTATAGAGGATGACATCACCAGTGTATGTTAGCAACAAGATGTTTTGAACAGTTTTTGACATAGTTGTGGACTCATGTGTTATTTTAAAATTGTCTCCAGACTGCTTGCTGAATGAAAACACACACATATAAACACCAGTTAACTGCAGTGAGATTAGAACTCCTTCCTATCTACAAAACACAGTATGTAACACAAGTGTCACAGCACAAGTCTAGATTTCACACTATCAGACAACACTTTATAGCTAATGACATCACTAGTGTCTGGTGAGAAGAAGAAGACAGTAGAAGTATCTCACATGCTGTTCTAAAACAGTCTCCAGAATGTGAATTAACTGAACACAAACACACAATGGTTGACCACAGTGAGACTAGAACCCCCACTTAAGCATGTACAGAACACAGTACTCAACGCAAGTGCCATAACACAAGACTGGCTTTCACAGTGTCAGATAACACTTTTATAGCTAATGATATCAGCAGTGTATGTTTGGGAGAAGATGTTGGGAGGCTTGTATAAAATAGCTGTGTAGGCATGTATGACTAAAAATGTTTGTTCTCCATGGGACTGGATTGCTGATACTCAGATACAGACTCATGCCATTCTGACTACATGCACACACACACACACACACACACACACACACACACACACACACACACACACACACACACACACACACACACATGCACAGTGGGGCTGTTGTAAGTTAACCCCAACCTAACTATTTTGGTCTCATTGCAAAACACAGTAGTTAATATTTGCGCCATCACTAAAGCATGCATTTTCCTTGTCATAGTGGTCTTTTTAGATGATGATAGCATCATTATATGGTGCAATTGATATATTCTGTTATGAGAGTATTATGCAAAATGGAGACTTTGGATTTTCTGATTTGGTTCTAATGTGCACATTTACTTTAAAAGACAGAGTCTCAAACTAGATGCAATAAGCTGTCAGGAATGCATGCTGAAGAACTGAGATACATATGCACCTGTTTCTCAATATGCTGTACACATTACATACTTACAGTCACATACACGCAAACACATGTTTTGTGATCAGTATGGATGCAACTATGGATGCACATGTGTTCATATTTGTAATTAATTCATGTCCACTTTAAAGCATGTATAAGACAATCTCAATGTATATTGTCAGTATAAAGCTTTAGATGATGTTACAATGCAGTTATGTTAATTATTGCAGTGTAATTGACATTTAGAATCTATTACTAACATATCCATTTTCAAGTATATGAGTAAATCTGAGTAAATATGTGTTCAGTCACTAACAAGTCCCTTCCCTTTGGCTGTGTTTTTACATGGATTTTAATGGGATGTAGACTAACTGGGCAGTAAACATAGTAATACATGTCAATCAGCTCTTGACATAAAGCCCTGCTGAGCAACTGGTTTGTGTGATCTCTGGAAAAGTGTTTGCACATGTGAGGTTCCCATTTAATCAATGCAACTCAAACTTGAGAAATACTTAGCATATAGGCTATAGTAGAAATAGCTGATAGATACTATGGTGTTTATACTTTAGTTTATATTGGAAATGATTTGTCATTTCTTTTATGACATGAAGAACTGTTACCATTGCCTTCACTGTTTGCTTGGAATTAAGTGATGAGCAAATGCGGTTCTGCGCATAAATGGGAAAATAGTAATATTTCTATTGGTTTGTTTATATCCCATTAAACATGCTAAGTGGAGGGCAAGTCTGTCATCATTTTGGATAGTACTGCATGTAAATAATATATCTGTTGCCTTGCTTTCCCTATGGCAGCATGTGTATGAGTAGTTGGCTTATGTTTACAGTAAAAATGACATATGTGCCAAGTCAAAAACCCTTTACTAGTTTAATTTTATAATTCTTCTATGTACATACCCAAGTGGGCAAAGTAGGGGTCTACTATAGTATATAAAATTCCTTATAGAACCCAACATCAACACATTTATAAATATCCTAACCTATAATAAATTATTATTTATAATACATACCGGGTATTGTATTATAAAATCAAACAAATTTATAAAATTAAACTAGTAAAGGGTTTTTGACTTAGCACATTTGGTTAGTCATAACTCTTTTGAATTTTTGCAATATATTTTAAATACAATTTTAACATTGGTTTTTAAAGTAGTTTTTAGTTAATGAAGTATTTTTATTCAGTGACTACAAGAAGTCTCTGGTTTGTATTTATAGCATTACATAATTGTAATTTTCTTTAATTAGATCATGTGTTAATATGACTGATTTTAATTAACTAATTAATGTAATAGTACTTAAACTGTGATGTTTAGCTTCTAATGTTGTCTGAAGAAGGTGGGACATTGAGCTCACCGAAAGCTTGGTTGTGTACTTTGCTCACATCAACTACGTGAATAAATTCATTTGGGAGTGTTCGTCTGCTTAGTTTTTGTTCATTTTGACATTGCATGGAAGTAACTGCATAGTGCCATAGGGTATGAAGAGCCATTCAAAGTCACTTGGCATTGCTGAGCAAAGCCAAACTCCATGCAAACACAGGGGACAAAGGGCTTTATTAGTGGGTATTTCTGACGTGTGGTGTGTGATTTTATTTTTTGACCAGATTAAAGTTGTGAAAATGGGGTAGATAGGAAACATGTGAAATTGGGAGGGGGCAAGCAGAGGGAAGAACAAAGGGGAAACAATATAAGAATTTGCAGGAGGGAATTAGGAAAGAACCACTGCTTTTTACTTCTTCAACAGTTTAATATGAACATGGATAGAAAACTGGATGAATTTTGACTGCAACCACAGCCCAGATGGGTTGTACAGCCAATTGGACCAAATCAAAGAGAAGAATGTTGGATAAGGGATGTAGAGTGGTCAGAGTCAGGTAAGTAAGGTAGGTGAGGAAGTGGGTGCAAACAAACAGGAAAAACAAGGCAGAGACAGAGATGGTGAGGGACACAAAAGGTTGGGGACAGCATGATTGGGGATAGGGAAAGGACATTGGAAGCCCATGCTCATCCAACATGGGGACAGTGAGAATCTAGTCCTCACCCTCAGAACTGTTATCGCTGTCCCCTTTCTCAGCTTCCTGTTTGGGTGCTTGATGTTTTGATTTTCTCTCCATTCCAACAATCATCTTCTCCAAACAGCTGAGGTATGCACAAATGGTACACTCTGTGACCTCATACACTATGCCTGGCAGCGCTTGGTGGGTGACAAAATCCTCACCTCCACCAATACTCCCAGAGAGTACCACTTCACCAGTTGCTGGGGTAATGCTACCTGATGTTGAGGGCTCAGATAATGTAGGTGCTGCAGATGCATGCCAGGTTGAGTCCCAGAATTGCCAGGTGTTGATGCAGCAGCTGTTGGGGGGTGGCATGCTAAGCCACATTGGTTGGTCTACCTCCTTGTGCTGGAAATCATTTTGACAGTTGTCAGAAAATTATGACATGAGACAGTATGATCACAGATATAAAAATAAACAAGAGAGATAAGGGGTGGTGTAAGATAAATAAAAAGCAAAAGATAATTGGAACCATCATATGTCACATACAATAAAATACTACAGTAAACATATATTTTTACTTTTACAATAATTATACTTTTTAAAAATCCAAAGTAGGACTGACAATTGTTCCAAATAATTCTTGTAAGGTGTATATATTGTACATAGGCTGTTAAAAATGTTGCAGATTACATTAACAATATGGCATTTATGCCAATTTTGTTGAAATTAATATTTAATTTTTTTTATTATTTTAGCAGGTATTTGTTACTTGTGGGATTTGAACCTACAACTTCTGAATACATTATAACAATTGATTCCTGCAGTTACCATGAGCTACAGAATGAAGCATACAAGCTTGATTTTATAGTTAAGATATGCATGCTTAATTAACTAGTAATGTATGGAAGAGCAATACTTTTAATAAAATAATTGTTAATTTGCGCTGCATATGTACCCCTTGCTTCTCTCAGTCTTTCTATGCATTCAGCATAGGCCACCCTATTTGCTGAAATATCCTGGACAGCTGTAAAATAAAGAGGAGAGAATAATTGAAGGGCATTATGTACATCAGTCTTGGCTAACTCCAGCTTTGTACATAATGTAACATATCTTTATCTGGATATTTACACAACTGTAGGATGTCAGCAGTTCTAAACCCATCAGGCCACTGGTTGAGATGTACCTGCTTGCACCTTTTCAGGTCATTTTAATGGTGAGTGCATTGCTCTACAGTACATAGAATTGCAGTTGCACTGGAAACAGCCTTCGCTAGACTGTTCCGAGCCACTGATTTATACTGAGACCTGGTATAGTCCTCCTGCAAAAGCCTATGGCTGTGTGGCACTTTACAAAGACTGCAGTGAATATTCTGGACTCCTCTACACCCCATTTTTGAGCTCTAAATTAGACACCTTTATTCCTAGCTCCTGCCATGTCTTACACAGGTCATCCAGCAAAAGTTAAAGTCTTTTCCAGCCAATTCATACTATTATATTTTATGGCTAGTGTGCAAACCCACACAACCATGCCAACTGCATTTTCAATGTTAAGCAGAGAGCAGCAAAGGCAAACAGTGGAAGGCATTTTATGAAATAGGAAGGGTTATGTGACAGTTGACATTAACTTCATACTATTATATTTTATGGCTAGTGTGCAAACCCACACAACCATGCCAACCCCATTTGCACAAAGTTAAGCAGAGAGCAGCAAAGGCAAACCGTGGAAGGCATTTTATGAAATAGGAAGAGTTATGTGACAGTTGACATTAATTTTATGACTTGGCACATTGTTTTGTGGCTTTACATACTGATAAAAGTAATTTACACAATGTGCGATTAAAACCTTTGTATAATAGAGAATACATATTCTTCCACATAGATGTTTATTTCCTCCTTGCCGCAGAAGAAGTGTTTGTCAGACAAGCACATTAACTTTATAGACAAATTAAATATTGAGTGCTCAACCATGTATGTGTGTAACCTGAAAAGGACCTGGTTTATGCATTCTCATGTGTGATGCAGGAGTGATGTGTGACAATATAGTGGAAATGCATATACTTGTACTACTTGCAGGAAAGATTTCTGAGTTCTGGGTTACACCACAAAATACAATCAGTTTTTCAGCTAGACTTGTGTTATGTCAGTTGTGTGTATGACTATCATTCATAGGTTCATAGGTTCATAGGTGTGTACTAGTCTAATGGCCCTGGAGCCTTTACAAGCCAAGTCCATAGGATTACTCTGGCATGGTGCCACCCGACCTTAGTTCCCAGTAAGTGTGAGTGATCCCCAGGGTGAATTTTCTATTTTGCATCAACTCATCAAGATTTCTCTTGAAGAGGGCCAGTGAGGTGCTCTGTTTGACATGTATGAGAAGTCTATTCCATAACATGGGCAGTCTATGGGTTATGAACCTGTCAGTCCAGCATGTTCTGTTGATTGTGGAAATGAGGTTGAGGTCTCTGGAGCGTGTGGTGTGGAGGGATTGGGATTTCTTTAGATGTAGCATTTCTAACAGAGCCGGATTAGACATGGCTTTCTAATTCAAGCAGAGATCGCCTCTAAGTAGGCGATATGAAACAGAGAATAGTTGGCGTTTTTTGAGTCTGTTCATATAGGACAATTTTTTTAAGGCTTAGGATCCTCTTTGTGAGGTACTTTTGTGGCTTCTCCAGTTGTTGCAGGTGTCTAGTGAGGTACATACCAAATGGGGTATTGTACTCGATGATTGGCCTAATGAGGGAAGAGTAGAGGGAGACAATGACCTCTTTTTTTCCTGGATGCAAAACCCTTAGTAATGAGATGTGCCCCATAGAAGAACTTTCTGACCACAGTGGTAATGTGGTGGTCAAAATTGAGGTTGTTGTCAACCTGTGTTCCCAGATCTCTTATAACGCCTTCTGTATTCAGAGGATTACCATCGATGTGGTAAGTCATGGGAACTGGGATTTTCTCAAAGAGATGACAACACATTTTTTTGCATTGAGCTTAAGGCCGTGGTTTTGACACCAGTCGTTGGTCTCAGTGAGGCCTTTCTGTAGCATGTCAACATCACTTGGAGAGTTAATAATAGCTCCCAACTTGCAATCGTCTGTGAACTTTGACCAGAGTCCCTTCATGTTGGTCTGGACTTCAGAGAAATAGATACCAAACAGGAGAGGACCCAGGACCGAACCCTGTGGGACTCCACTCGTGACTGGTTGGCAGTCTGACTTGGAGTCAGCAAATTTCACACCATGGGTTCTATCTGTGAGCCAGTTTGCAACCCACCTAGTGATACAGGGGTTGATGCCAAACTTAGTGAGTTTTTCTATGATTCCTGAGTGGAGAATGGTATGAAAGGCCTTGGCCAGATCAAGGTAAGCAGTAAGAATCACCTTGCCTTCATCCACAGCTCTTGTGACTGACTCAAAGAAGTTGACCAGGTTGAGCAGGCATGATCTACCCTTCACAAAACCAAACTGTGTGGGATCCAGAGTTTGGAGATTTCCTATATCCTTGTTTATTAGGTCTATGATGATGCGTTCCATAGCTTTTTATATCAGACTCATCAGGCTAATGGGGCAATAGCTCCCAGGGTCTGTAGTCACTCCTGCTGTGTGGAGAGAGATGACTGTAGCAGTGCGCCATTTGGTAGGGACAAAGCCTGAGGTGAGGCTGTGATTGAACAGGCCACATAGGTGAGGTTCCAGTTCACTATGTAGTTCATGTAGAACACAGCCAGGGATATTGCCAGGTCCCATAGAAGCTGTATTCTTGGCCTTGGACAGGGCTGTTTTAATCTGTGCAGCAGTAATACTAGGTGCCTAGAAATCTACTGGTATTGTGATTGGTCCTTTGGGGGGAGGGGTGAAGTTGGCCCTGAATCTGTCAGCCAGTATATTGGCAATATCTATTGGCTCGGTATAGGAGGTATCATTATGCAGTAATTCAAAGCAAATCTGGGTATTGCCGTGGAGATTCTTTACATAACAATAGATGGCCTTGTGGTTGTCTTTACTATCTGCTGCAATTCTGTTTTCATAGCTAGCTTTAGAGGATTTGATGACCAATCTCAACTTTTTGTTGAGGATAATAAGGGAGTTTTTCCAGTCTTGGGACTTCACCTTATTCCGCATCAGTTTCTTCCTTCTGTTGTAGAGATTGTTTATGGCAGAGGACCACCAGGTTGTCTTCCTTTTTTTTTGGAGGTGAGTGTCTTGGTTCTATTGGGTATGGCGAGATCCATGCATTTGTTTATGTGTTCATACAGTGCATTAGTGTATGATGTGGCAGTCATGCAACTACTCTCTATTTGCCTGGGTGCTGTGAAGTTAGCCACCTCTGTTTTTAGGAGCCTAAAGTTAGCTCTGGAGAAGTTTTTCATGGTGGTTACCTTTGGGGGGGAGGTGCATGGGTGGGAGGGATGTGGATTTCCAAGGTGATTAGTTTGTGGTTGGAACTAACCATGGATGAGTTGACTATTGGTGTAAAGCTACAGTCGCTCATGTTAGTAATGACCAGGTCAAGGATGTTGCTATCTCTAGATAGGGTAAGAATGAGCTGGTCCAGGGAATTGGAATTATTGAATTCCTGGAAACATTGGGCAAGTGCATTGGTACATGAGAAACTTTCCCAGTTAATGGAGGGGTAGTTGAAGTTGCCCAGTATGACAGTGTTAGGTTGGACCCTAATATTTTCCAGGGTGCTTAGGAATGAGAAGTGTGAGTCTTGGGACATGGTTGGGGACCTATAGCAGGCTATGACCTTTATTGTTGTCATACCCAATGTTTGTTGCACCTGAAGTATCTCTAATGCATTATGTTGGCTACCAGTCTGGAGGTGTGCATCCTTTATTAATATAGAAAACCCACTGCCTTTGCAGCTTCACTCCAAGTTCTGGGGCCAAAAGGTGTGGAATGAGTTATAGCCTGGTAGTGCAGGAGTGCTTTCTGCTGCCTTGAACCAGGTCTCTGTTACAGCACAAATGTCGATGTTCTCCATTTTAAGGAGTGCTTTGAGCGAGTGCTTTTTGTGATTTAGACTTCTAGCTTTGAGCAGCATGACCCAGAAATTGCATTTGTTTGTAGCTGTTACAGTGGTCATTTGGTCTTTGGAATACTGCCTAAAAAGGCACTATAGGGGTGGCAAGAGCCTTGGCCAGTATCTGGAAGCCCAGGGGTGACAGATGCAGGCCATCTCTGGCAGAGCTTCAATGTGAAGTATGAAGTCCATCCCAAGGCAGAAAATGAAACTTTTAATTACAGAAATATAATTGTTCAAGATACCCCCAGTCACACATAAGATTCATATGATATCCACTGTTATGCATAGTTATTGTTATGTATAATTATCTTTATATTATTAATTTTATTAAAAGATGAGTTGTACAACGTTAATGAAATTTAGAGTATGGTAGATTAGAACCCTAGCTCACATGCACAGAGTACGTGTTTGGCAGAAATGCTCATTAGTTATATAGACACATTTAAGAGTTGAGTGGTTAACCATGTATGTGTGTGACATGACAGCTCAGAAAAAAAATTGTTAATTGCAGAACCATAATTGTACTGATACCCACAGTTAGACATATAATATATATATGATATCATGTGTATACTCAATCCACCTGCTATACATAACTATTTTTATATATAATTATTTTGCTAATATTAATTTTTATATAAATTACAATCGTACAGCATTAATAACACTTGGAGTTTGCTGGATTAGATCCCTGGTTTATTTCAGTTGTTGCCATTAACTTACACCTGTTGCGACAGGGAGAGCTAAGCAGCATTTTATACACTCATTACTGTATATCATTGCTGACCGCTGTGCAACACCTCTTACTGTGTTTGTGCAATGGAAAACCACACATGTAACAATGCATCTTTTTTAAATTAACAGCATCTCTTTATTGTCTGTAGGTGCTGTGGAACTGCAGGCATTGTGTATGCATGCTGACAGCAGCACAACACTGCTTAAAGTATTTGTGTGAATGAAGGCAAAAGATGTAACAATGCATCTTTTTTTGAACATTACAATGTATCTTTTTTGTCTGCAGCATTATGCCATGTTTGCTCAAAGGTGAGCAATACACAAATGAGAAAGGCAATGGCTAACATACATTGTTACTGTAAAAAACAGTTATTAACTTTTATCATTAAAAGAAAAATGTGGGACTTGGACCATGATCTACATATCCTATGTGCTCTGTGCTTTATCATGTTTGCCAGGTATGCTACATACACAGTTGATTCATAACTCTAACTTATGCTGTCCTTCTCATTGCCATATAATCCAGTAAATTAAAAATATTTATTCATTTTGCCTGTTTGCACTAAGCCATGCAGCATGCAAATATTAATATTAATAATTAAAAAAAAAATACAAAATACATTTTAACATGTTAGAGATTTTTACACACATCTGGATTTCAACTAACGAATGTACAAAACACACTAGGAGTGTTGTATCTCTCTTTGCCACAGAAAAAACATTGCAGCAGGAAATCAAGTCATATGCATACTAGCTATTCCCATTTCCTCCACAGTATTAAAGAAGATGTGTACACATGCACACTCTCATTTCTTTGGGGCTTACATATTTAGTGCAATGATTAATCATACAACCAATTATGAATATGTTTGCAGCAACGCAGGTATGTCTTCTGTTTGTGTTGTTTTCATTCTTGTTTTATCTGTGCTGTACTCTCAGACATGTAGTCTATAGTGTTTTTTGTATCATTGTCCTTTAAATGGATAATAAAAATACATGATGGTGAAAAGCAATTTTCAGAAAAGGCAGAGAGTTTGGCTGTTATTGAAAAAAATGATAAATGTGTGCTGTTTAGTTTCATTTAAAAGCTAGGTAAAGTTACTTCTACACTATGCATATTAGTCTGACTTGCTGTTGTGTCTTCCTTCTCCCTTTCACTAATGATTCACAGTTGCAATCCATTAGCAAATAACAGTGAGGTAGTGCCTACACTATGTTTACACCTGCTACACAAGGTCAGAAGTTTGGCATTCAGTAGTTTTAATGAGTTCAAATCTCATTTGCATCTTCACCATGCTCAGAGGTCTGAATCTACACTATAATAAGGTAACCATGTAGCTAGGGAACTTGAAGGCGAGGAGACTTGTGTATTTGGACAAAACAGAAGATTGCTATTATTTTTGAATTATCTGCAGAGGAGGCTTCTAATTTTACTAAGGTATTGTATTTTCCAAGTACATTCTAGATCAGTGATGGTGAACCTATGACACTTGTGTCAAAGGTGACACACACCACAACGTTTTGGGTGACACATGAGTGATCACCAACACCTGAGTTACCAAAGACACTTTCCTTGTTAATTAAAATATAAAAAAATGTAAGTCATATTTCCTGTGGAATTTTTTATGAACCTATTGTTAAAGTAATAGACTTAACGAAACACTTGTTCATTACACATGGGCTGTCGGTGGACGGGTCAGCCAAGTTTCAGTTAAAACTATTCCTAATGGACATAAAGTATTCGCTGCCCACTTATGTTACTGCAGTTGTATTTAATTGGCATCCTTACTTTTCTTAAATTCTTCCAGCACCAATCTCCCTACCAAGTGTGGAGTCATCTGCACATAGTAAGCCAAACATTTTTCTTTGATTATTGATGACCATTAGTCAGATATAAGTGTTTATCTGTATATGTGAGATGAGCATAATGGGTTTGTGTATTGCTGTACCATCTGTGATTGTGGGACCAGAGCTAGTTTATCATATAAATTAATTTAAATAGTTAGTGTAGTATTAATTTCATTTATGTGTTTGTTGCTCATTATCACAGGTGATCCTGACAGTGGAAGTGTAAGACTCTTACCACCTGATGTCAGAGTATCAGAAGACTCTGATGATGATGGTAGCTAAACAGAGGCACAGTCGGGGGATGAATCTGAAACTGAGGCTGGCATTCAGCTATTCCCTGTATTTCCAACAGACACAGTCAGTGGGCCTATGGATACCTATTCCACTGAGCACTCGTATATTGTACAGGTGGAAGGTGACACACTTGATCAGGGTAGTGTGGTTACTGTGGCTTCAGTGCCAGTTGACTCTGGTCATAGCCAAAGTGTGTGTGAGGTGCTACACAGGAGTGTCGCTAGGGGTGCTCAGAGGAGGCCTGCTGTCCACCATCCACCTGATCCTGGTGTGCCATTACATGTCACTTGATGTCTGTTAAGGGCCATCATGGAGGTGCAGGCATATTCCAATTGGGCCTCTGAGGACATGCTTAGGGTTGTAGAGGTGGCACAGCATGACTACCTCCACCATTAGGCTGAATGAATGGATCAGGTGCATGACACAATGTAATGGACAGTGTCTGTGATGGAACATCTGCTGGGGGGCATCATCCATGTGGATGTAGGTCAGCATCATCATCTTTTGATAGCCAACTATACCATGCCCTATCATGCTCCAATAGTGGGACTACTCCTACTGCTCCATCAGTGGTTGAGGTGTCCACACCCAGTCATGGTAGGTATTAGGGTTGTGTTGTGCTCCTGGGCATATTCATAAGGACAGCTCATTCAGCAGTAGCTGCTGCTCATCTGACCATGTGCATGGACATTCCAGGTCAACTCTTGGCACAGCCAGTTCTTTCTGTCGGTGGAGACAAGGATGAACCGCTACCTCTACCATGCATGGATCACACCTGTCCAACATGCCAGGACAGAAAGCTAGCACAGAGCATGGCTGTGAAGTTGCAAACACTCACACACATGTTTCACCTTGGGTGCCGGTACAGATGCACATGCAGGCACCTGGATCATTCATGGGGCTTGCAGATCATTCTGTCTCATTGGCCATCTGATAATTTATCTACATTTCTGCTGCCTGTCTTTCTTACTCACATGCACTCACTACCTTTTGTGTCAGCCTTGGCTTCCTGCCCCCCCCCCAAACAACACTCTGTAGAAATGATGATAACTGTGCCATCACCTTGATTCTCTCTTTTGGATTCAGGGATACAGTACTCTTTTGGCAGATGCACAGGGTGCATAGCTGAGTGAGTGCTTAGTATATTTGTGTTTGTGATGCTCTTTTGAAAATTGTGCTGCTTTCTTATAGGTTTTTGTATTATGTGCATTTTTGATGCATGAGGCATATTAGTTGATAAAGGGCACACATCTATTGACATAAATCAGTCCTGTCACATATTGATGATATTGCTGTAAAACATAGACACCTTCTTCTTAGGTACTTTAGAAAGTAACAGTATACAAGGATCTGTCGTTAGTTTGTGTTCTTAGCCATTTATTTTCATATTCCAGATTCAACACTTACCTTGATAATCTGGCAGTTACAAGTGTTTTAATTCAAGGTTGACTCTGTGACACACAAAAGTGCTCTTTGTTTGCATTTCTCTGCACTTGATCTGCACTGTTCTGATACCTAGATAGCATAGACTAGATTCAGACCTGCTTGATCTAGTCTGTTATTGATACACCTGAGCACTAAACCAGCCATTTTACATTAAGAAGGGCTACCCTGCACCTTTGTGGCAGAAGACTGTGGATCCAACCTTGTCTGAGCTGAGGACTGTTGGAGTAAGGTTCATTGTGTGCCTTCTTATTGGTATATTAAATTAATAGTGTTTAAATTGTGCCTGTATTTCAGCCTTGCATATGCGCTTTGCAGCATACCATGCAACAAGGATTAGCAGTGCCCTATATAGATGCAAACATCTTGAAACTCAATTTATGCCAAGACCTCTGTCAGTGGAACCCTCCCAAGCTTCTCTACTGCACTACAGGCAACTTGTTTGTGCACTGAGCAGCACTGCCAAACTTAACATGCATAGAGCATAAAGCAAGCACCTTTGTTAGTCCTAACACAAAAACTGGTCAAACTAGCCTACTCCCTTCCCTAATAGTACATACTGTAAAAACCTGTTATAATGGATGGGTAGTTACCCATCATTTCACGGGTCTATATCACATTATCGAAGTTTCATAACTTCGAACACCATGGTTGACGCCATATGATTAAAGTACTGAAACTTCGAAAATGTAAAAAAATAAATAACAAATAAAACAACACTAACTTCTGTAAGCAGGAGGGCAAGCCCTTCTGCACCCCCCACATGGGGGGCTGCACACCCCACACCCCCGCTACATAAATATACCAACTCTGAGACTGCACTACAGTGCAGGAAAGGGAAACATTCCCTTTCCTGTGCCTAACTCCATTAAAATGCAATCTCAGAGTCACTGCTTACAGCAGTTACTTTTGTTTTGTTTTTTAAATTTTTTTTTTTACATTTTGGAAGTTTCAGTACTTTCATCATATGGTGTCGACCATATGGTGTTGGAAGTTCTGAAACTTCCATAATGTTATATAGACCCCATTTCACTGGCCAGCCTGACTGACATGGATATCCAGAGGCAATGAGAAAGGAAAGACTAAGGGTGGTGGAGTATTTATCTTCATTAAAGACAGACACACCTCCAGACTGGTTTATCAGCATGACACACTGGAATTACTCCAGGTGCAATTGACAGTTGGCAAGATACCCATCCAAGTAATAGCCAGCTGTAGACCCCCCTCCATGTCTCAGGACACCCACTCCTCCTACCTGGACCTACTTGACTCCAACAAGGTACCGCCTAACACAAATACAGACAAGCCAAAAACTGAAGGTACTGAAGACACCAGCGAGCCAGCAAGAAGTTTAAAAATTATTAGTAATGAGCCAGCAAGATTAAGCTCTTTCATCAGTCTATAATCGAGACTTCATCAGAATCTAAAAATTCAACAAACTCTACAATATTTAAATAGTAAAACATCACATGACCATCACATAAATTAGCAACAGAAGCAAATTTGTTAACCCTATGTTATCAAGTACAAAAGAAGGTAGTTATTAGAACATAAGGTGTGGGGTTTTACACTTTGTATGATTTTAAATGCAGTACACTACTGATTGAATTACATTCATTAAGGCCAGAGGGCACACAAGCATTCAACCTTAGTTGCCACATCATTTCTCTGTATTTGACAAGATCTACCCATGGCCCTCCCCTCATATTCTGGGGTACAAGATCCAGTCCAAAAAATAGAAAAGAATGATGAGTGTGTGTTTCCACATGCTTGTATAAAGTGTTTTTAACATTCTTATTCCTTATATCTAGATTGTGCTTGTAAATACGCTCTTTAAACTTCTGTTTACTTTTTCCCCACATAAAAACACAAACATTGAACCCACTTTGTGACATATACTAAACCCATTGAATTACAAGTGCAGTGGAATGAAGTAAGCAACTTGTGGGTCTCTACCACTAGTGTGTTACCCTCAAAAATAAATTTGCATTGGTTGCAGAGTCCACACTTGTAGGTTCCCCACCTCTTGGCTGAATTTAAAGCCAGTTTTTCACTGCCTTCCAACATTTTTTTTCAAGTTCTTCCAAGTCCTTTATACTACACATGGTCTATCCCCAAACTTCTCAAAGTCTTTTCCATAACAAGAAAATATTTTCCAGTTCTTACATAGTATGTTACCAATTGCATCACTGTCCACAGTGTAAGTTGTGACAAATCCCTTGCCATAATTTTTAGTATTGTTACCTGTAGCATATCTGTCAATAACATCCTCCATAATCTGAGTAGTAGAACTCCTAAAAAGAGGTAGGATGGTGTCTTCTAACCTTTTAGTACTAACCTCACTATGAATACTAACAATCAGTTGCAACAGATACCCCCTTACTTGGGACATGTCAAGAAGTTTGTTACTTTCTTGCTCAAGCATATCGTCATCAGAAATCATTTTAGCCAGACAAATAAATTGTCCCTTTACCACCCCTTTCTTAACATGCCAAGGATGGCAACTTGTGTAATGCAAGAGGGAATCTGAATAGTGGGGTTTCCTATAAATGTTAGTAGTAAGCCTCTCCTTAACATGATCTTTGCCTATTAGCACATCTAGGTAGCTAATGCTTTCAGTGCTGTAGGGATAAGTAAATTTAAAAAACGAGGTAGTATAATTCAAATAGTTTACCAAGTCAGTTGCTTCTTCTTCATTAATTTCCCCTGATAAAACATATCCAAAAATCTGGCATAGATTTTAATGCCTGTATTTTGGGTTACTCAGTATGCATTGTTTTTCCCACTGCACCATGATTATATTAGCATACAGGGGGATTGCAAGCTGTCCCCATTACTACACCCCTTTTCTGCTTAAAATACTGTCCTAAAGTTGTAGACTAAAGTTATTTCCATCAATGTGACTAAAACTTCAATGTCATCAAAATAATATGCTCTTAAATCCACTAGAAATTCCCTAAACAATTCAAGACCCTGTTGGTGGGGAATAACATTGAATACATTAACAACATCTACTGTTACAAAACATAATGGTTTTGAATAGTTAACTCCCCTAAGTTTTGTCAAAAAATCCCAAAAGTCTTTACAGAGGTGGTGGTGGTATCTTGCTAAGCAATTTTTAAGCTTCAATATTTGTGTTTTTATGTGGAAAAAACAAATGGAAATTTAAAGAATGTATTTATGAGCAGAATCTAGATATAAGGAATAAGAATGTTAAAAACTTTTTATACAAACATGTGGAAACACACCCTGATCATTCTTTTTGACTTTTTGGATTGGATTTTCTACCCCAGAATATGAGTGGAGGGCCATGGGAAGATCTTATCGAATACAGAGAAATGATGTGGCAACTAAGCTTGAATGCTTATGTACCCCCTGACCTTAATGAATGTATTTCAATCGATAGTGTATTGCATTTAAAATCATACAAAGTGTAAAACCTGCACCTTATGTTCTAACACCTACCTTCTGCTGTACTTGATAACATAGGGTTAACAAATTTGCTTCTGTTGTTAATTTATGTGATGGTCATGTGATTTTTTTACTTTTTAAATATTTTAGAGTTTGTTAAATTTTTAGATTCTGATGAAGTTTTGATTATAGACTGATGAAAGTGCTTAATCTTGTTGGCTCATTATTAATACATTTTTAAACTTCTTGCTAGCTTTCTGGTGTCTTCATTGCCTTCAGTTTTTGGATTGTCTGTATTTGTTGTTCCTACCCCCCTAACATCTTGATCCTTGGTGACTTCAACTACACCACCGTAGACTGTGTGAACTATTCCTGCACTAATTCACTCACCCAATGATTCCTTGACTTCATCAGCTCTAATGCACTAGACCAGATGGTCTCATCCCCCACAAGTGGAGATAACATACTGGACTTGGTTCTCACCAACATGGGTGACCGCTGCACCACTCCCATAGTATGTTCTTCCCTGGAGAGATCAGATCATCAGTTTGTCTCATCCAAAGTTTCTATCCCACCCAAACTCTCCTCAGCCATAACCAGGCTAAAAAACTTCTCAAAAGCTGACTACACCCTCCTATGGGAGGGTATCAGCAGCTTAACACCACTGCCCCCCCCACCAGAAGATGCAGACAGCTATGCTGAACAGTACGCTAGTGCAGTATACAAGCACCTTTACAACTGCATGGACTCAGCCATACCCAATAGAACTAAAACCTGCTCCTCAAGGGAACACAAACCTATCTGGTGGACATCCTCTATCAACAGGCTTTACAACAAAAGGAAGAAACTGTTCTCCAAGGGTAAAAAGGAGCAAATCCCAAACTGGAAAAACTCCCACCTCCTCTTCAACAAGCAAATTAGGTCACTAGTAATAAAATCCAAAGTCAATTATGAGTTGAAACTAGCCTCTGAAACAAAGGGAAACCACAAGTCCTTCTTCAGTTACATTAAGAAACATCCATGGCAAAGCCCAAGTTTGTTCCGGATTAGTACTTAATGGTACCACTTACACTGATCCTGCCGACTTAGCCAACCTGTTAGCTGATAGGTTCAGTGCAAACGTCACCCACTTATCACCCCCCCAAAGGCCAGTTGACATCCACAATACTTGTCCAACACCTCATATCTCCATAGATCAAGTGTTAATGGCCCTATCCAAGACAAAGACCACAGCTTCCATGGGAACCAGTACTATTCCAGGCTGTATTCTGCACCATCTCCATCAAGAACTAACTTCTGCATTGAGCCCCCTATACAAACACAGCTAGAGTACAGGTTTCATTCCAGCAAAGTGGAGAACTGCCATTGTCATCCCCTTGCACAAATCTGGTGTCACTACTGACCTGGGAAACTATTGCCCCATTAGCTTGACAAGTCTGATCTGTAAAGCCATGGAATGTATTATTACGGATCTCTTAAACAAGGACATAGGCAACCTCCAAACACTCAACCTCACCCAAATCGGATTTTTCAGGGGCAGATCTTGCCTATTGAATCTAGTTGACTTCTTTGAGACTGCCACCAAAGCTCTGGATGAAGGAAAGTCAGTACATACAGCTTACCTTGACCTGGTCAAGGCCTTTGACACAATCCCCTACTCGGGCATCATTGAAAAGCTAACACAACTCAGTGTTAATCCCTATCTTGTAAGATGAGTGGCCAAATGGTTCACAGTTAGGGCCCAGAAGGTCAAAATAGATGTCACAACCTATGACAGCAGACCTGTCAATAGTGGTGTTCCCCAGGGATCTGTCTTGGCATCCTTACTGTTTGGCATCTACTTTTCAGAGGTCCAGGCAAAGACAAAGGGCCTGTGGCTGACCAAGTTTGCAGATGACTGTAAGTTGGGTGCTGTCACTGACTCTCCAAATGATGTTAAAATACTGCAAGTGGGTCTCACAGCTACAAATAACTGGTGCCAAAGTCATGGCCTTAAGTTAAATGCAAAAAAATGTATTATCATACCATTCAGCAAAAACACGGCCCCTACTGATTACCACATCAACAGCAACCCCCAAAACACACAACCTGTGATGAGAGACCTGTGTACACAGGTTAACAACAATCTCACATTCAATGCATCATGTGGTGATAGTGGTCAGAAAAGCCTTTTACTTGGTTCATCTCATATGTAAAGGGATTGCATCCAAAAAAAAGGATGTTATTACCTCTCTGTAGTCATCCGTCATTAGACCCATAATTGAGTATAATGCCCCATTTGGTATGTACCTCTCCAACACCTGCACCAAATGGAAAGGCCACAGAAATACCTCACAAAGAGAATCCATGGCCTCCAACACCTGTCCTGTGTGGACAGGCTCAAATCACTGTCACTTTACTTGGTATCATACATATTGTTCAGAGGTGATCTGTGTCTTGCCTACAAGGCAATATCAGACCCTGCTCTACTACAGATGTTCCATATCTGTAAGTCTAACTTTTTGCACATTACCCGCTCGATAGGTTTAAAACTAATATGCAACATCAACAAAACCTTCTGGAGAGACAGATTTTTCTCCCAGAGGCTGCCTCATCCCTGGAATAGACTTCCCATACATGTCAAGCAGAGTACCTCGCTGACCCTCTTCAAGCGCAACCTCGATGAGTGGATGGGAAACACAAATTTGTCCCAGGGGTTCCACCTTTGTCTCTCATTGACAGGGGTAACAGGTGCTGACTGAGGTTTCTTTTTTTGTAGATAAAGGCTTGGCTAGGCTTGTAAGGGCCCCAGGGCCATTAGCCTAGTAACCTCCTATGATCCTATGTGGTAATTGCCTCATGTATACTATATACTCCTAAAATAAGCAAATACCCTATATAAGAAATGTAATTGCAGTATGAAACTGGAATTAATTCTCTCATGTAACAACAAAACAGACATCAAACAGGTTGGCAGCACACACATTTCACCTCTCAGACAAAATAAGGTTGTGACACATAAACCCACATATGCAGAGATACTCAGTGGCAGCCTACTAAAAGATCAAAACCTCTCAGTCATAAACCACCTGCACACACTGCTATGCAAAAAGAAAGCACTAAACATAATAATGCATACACCACTGTCTCAGTAAATAAGGCGCTAAACCAAAACACCTTAAAACCTAATGTCTTGGTCATAGTCGACTCCATAATAAGACACACACATGTCCCTCACACCAGGCTGGAAAAGGAGAAGGTCATGGTCAGCTGCCTGTCAGGTGCTAGGATCCATCAAATCACACATGTACTCAAGTCACTCAACAGCATGTACCATTATGGTTCTGTCATAGTACATGTTGAGGTGAATAACTTGAGACATACCTTTCTGGACTATATGAAGAATGAAATGACTGAACTCTCAGATTATGCGTCCCAAGAAGGTATGACCCTAGCCCTAAGCAGAAATCTACATTTGCCTAGGAAGATGCCACAATATAAACAAAAATGATCAACTTCAATAATTGGCATAGCTTGTGGTGTCAGTCCAGTATCTGTCAGCTTGATAAGACATGGTTGATAGACCAAGCTGCTTTTCCAGCGATGGCCAGCACCTGTCTCCTCAAGGCTTTTGGATACTAGCAAAGTTGCTTGCCTACTCCATAGAACTCTTTTAGGCAATGTCAAAACAACAGAATTTACAACATAACAAAATCGATTCAGACAAACTCAAATTTTTGCTGCTTAATGCTGGGAGTCTAAACATGAAACTGCATACCCTGAAAGCAATCTTCATCTTGGAAGATTCTTACATCTGTGCAGTCACTGAGACATGGTTTAAGGCCATGGACAGCACCTCATTCTTGAATATCTACAATGCCTTCCACATGTTCTGACCTCAAAATGAATGTGAAAGAACCAAAGGTGGAGGGGTATCCATCTTCATTAAAGCCAAGTACACCTCAAGACTGGTCAAACAGTATGACACTCTCAAACTACTCCATGTCCAATTAACTATAGGCAAAATACCCAATCACATGATTGCTAGCTACAGGTTCCCTACATGAACCAAGAAAAGCACACTGCTTTACTGGACTTACTTGAGTCAACTGCCATGCAGCCAAACACCTTAGTCATGGGAGATTTGTTCAACTATCTTTCCATCAACTGAGTGACATACATGAGCATGAACATGCTCGCCCAGAAGTTCCTGGACTTTGTCAATACAAATGCTCTGGAACAGATAGTCTACACCCTCACAAGGGGCTAAAATGTCCTAGACATAGTACTTACCAACATGGGGGGGTTCACTGCACCCCCCCACCATGTGATACCTGGTAAGGTCGGACCATAGAGTAATCTCAATTGAAATAACTATTGGACCTGTCACCACCACAGGTGCAAAAAAAAAACTAAAAAACTTTTCATAAGCAAACTACACCCTAATAAGTGATGTCATAAAAAGTTTTATATAACAATGACTCCTATGCAGAGGTGTACACAAATGCTCTGTATAAACATTTAAGCCATTGTATATATTCAGATGTACCTTACTGGATTAAAAACGTGTTCTCATGAAAAAATAAGCACCCTGGTGGACCTCAAGTATAAACATGTTATATAACAAAAGGAAGGAACTGATGACTAAGAACAAGAGGCAACTAACTCAGCAGAGGAAACATTCCCTCCATAGCTTGAAAAAGCAAATTAGGAATCTTGTAAAGTCCTGTAAAGCTGATTACAGAGCTAAAATAGCTTCCCTATCTAAGGATAAGCATATGGTATTCTTTAACTACATCCAAAATCTAAATGGGAATGCCCAGCTATGTGCAGAACTGGTAGTAGAGGGCACTACTCATACTATACCAGAGGAAATTGCCAACTTGCTAGCTGGCAGATTTAGCACAAACCTCATCCCCTCCCTCCAGCCATATCCCGAAGCATACCAAAGTCCAATCCACTGCCTAGAATCTCTAGAGATCAGGTCATATCTGCACTCTGCAAGGCCAAAAACATGGCCTCAGTTGGATAACATGTCAGGTTGCTTATTAATCAATCTAAAACAGAACCTAGTAGACCTACTTGGAGTTCTCTTTAACCATAGCCTGAGAAGTGGCTTTGTTCCAGCTAAGTGGAAACAGCAAAAGTAATCCCCTTGCACAAAGGGGGCCATCAAATGATCCTGGGAACTATAGACCCATAGGTTTAACCAGTAAGGACCTTATTAACAAGGACATAGGCAACCTTCAAAATCTAGACCGAACACAGTTTGGCTTCATTAAGGGTAGAGCATGCTTATTAAACCTAGTAGATTTCCTTAAGAAAGCCACCAAAGCTCTGGATGAAGGTAAGACAGTGCATACTGCCTATCTTGACCTAGCCAAGGCTTTTGACACAAACCTCCACTGAGGTATCATCAAGAAACTCTCCCAACTGGTGATTAACCCTTATGTCACTAGATGGGAAATCAACTGTCTCACTGACAGAACATATACTGTCAAAGTTGGTGACTCTATCTCTACCAATAGCCTCCTTCACCAGTGATGTACCACAAGGATCTGTGCTGGACTCTTTACTGTTTGGAATCTATTTTTTGGAAGTCCAGGCTAAAGTAGATGGCCTTTGGCCTGCAAAGTTCACTGATGATTGTAAACTAGGTGCAATCATTGAGTCTCTCAATGATGCTACATATTACAGGAGGGGCTAACACAGACAAATTGCTGGTTCCAAAACCACAGTCTAAAACTAAATGTAAAAAAGTGCATGATTATTCCCTTTGGCAAAAGTGGAATTCCCTGCTAATTACACTGTTGACAGCACCCCCCCCCCAAGTTCAAACCCAGTGGTGCAAGTTCTGGGAACACAGGTAGATAGCAATCTGAGCTTCAACAACCAAGTTTCCACAGTGGTAAGGATAGCCTTCTACATTGTACATCTCATAAGTAAGGGCATCGCATCCAGGTCTAAGGATGTTATAACTCCACTGTACTTGAACCTCATCAGACCATTAATAGAGTACAGTGCTCCCTTCTGCATGTACCTCACCAGACACCTGCAGCAGCAGGAAAGACAGCAGAGGTTTCTCACCAAGAAAATATAGAGCCTCCAAACCATGATTTATGTGGATAGACTGAAAGCCCTTTTACTGTACTTTGTATTTTACAGGCTGTTGAGATGTGACTTGTGCCTGGCCTACAGGGCAGTTTCTGATCCTTCACTGATGGAAATGTCTATCTGCAAGTCAAACGGCACAAGAGTCACTCACTCTAGGGATCTTAGCCAAGCCTGTGACATTAACAGAACATGCTAGAGAGACAGATATATCTCTCAGATATTGCTGCTACTCTGGAATAAACTTGCAAATCATGTAAAGCAGAGCTCCTCACTGAGCCTATTCAATTGCCACCTAAACAAATGGATGGCAGACTGCAAATTCACCCTGGAGGTGGCACCCATGTCTCTCATGGACAGGAGTAGTTGGTGCTGATCATAAACTTGTTCTGTTACTTATGTCCATCTAACCAATGACAAGTGAGACAACTCAGGATTAACATGGCTAGGCTTATATGGGCTATAGGGCTGCAAGCCTAGTAACCTCCTATGAACGTATGAACCTACACAGCCATTACATGGGTAGGTAAAGATTGTGAGAGTTGCTTAGCATCAGTTTTACTGTATGTATGTGCATAGGATGAATGTTGTACCCACTTAAATGGTCAGGATGTGTGCTATCCATTGCCTCTTGGCCAGAACAAGGGCATATTGTGCATATTGTGCACACCTATGTCTACCAACACCCACAGAGGCTAGTGGTTCCCCATCTGACTCCTCATCTGTGTGTGGTTGTGCTGAACTTGCCAGTGGTAGTGGGATGTGTGCCCTTTCTTCTTCTTGTTTCTTTTGAAGCTATTTTCTCAGGATAATATTGTGAAGGATAAAACAGACAGTGAGGATTTCAGTAGGGCTCCCCCTTATGTATCTAGGCACTGGAACCATGACTTCAGCAGCCCAAATACATGCTTTATTATATTTTCTGTTTGCGAATATGCTTCATTATAGCTTTCTTCAGTGGGTGTGCATGTGTGTGTGCATTTTTGATTGAAAGTATCAGCCATAGTTTGAATGCATACACTGCATCACCCAGTAAATGGCCTTGTGGGATATCCCCCTAGAAATCCTGTGGTACAGTTGAGGGTTGTGTCAGATATGGGAGCCGTGGTAAATGCTAGCATTGCCAGCACACACATTCAGGATGATTCCCTTAGTATTACACATGACTTGGCAGTGAATGGAGTGGAAGTACTTTCTCTTTATGTACACCCTTCCCTGATCCCCAGGTGGTGCTTTGATCTCAGTGTGTGTGCAGTCTATGGTGCCCAGGACTTCAGAGAAGCATGCTACAGGGTAGAAATCCTGTATAGTTGTGGCTCTGAACTTGGGTGTATGGGGAAAATGTATGTAGTCACTGGCATGCTGTAGCACAGCATTCATGAATTGATGTAGAATCTTGGATACTGATGCCTATGACACCCCCAGCATATGCCATGTTGGCATCTGAAAGGTTCCTGTAGCTAATATTCTAAGTGCTACACATGCCTTAGTTTCATCTGGTATCGGTTCCCTTCAGTTTGCCCCTTGATCTCAGTTGAGGGTGACAGAGGTTACAGAGTGCCTGTAGTGTGTCTCTATACACCTTGCAGCACTCTAGAATTTCCAATTCATGCATACCATGAAAGGTTAAATAGGGTCTAGCACCCTTCTCCTTCTTGGCTGAGGTCTATTAGCAGCAGCATAGACTAGGTCCTGTTGCACATGCACATTGGCTGAGGTCTATTAGCTGCAGCATAGACTTGGTCCTGTTGCACTTGCAGAAGAGCAACAACAGCCCGTAATATTCTTTCTATGTAGAGTCATTTCTGTGGCTGTATTCCATCAGGTTTTGGAATTCGAGGCCAAAACCTGCACTGAGTGTACACACTTGCTTTATAGCTTGTTGAACAGCTCATGTTGTAATTAGCATGCTACATTTACAGTGTTTTCTCAGCTCTGCACACTGTCTAGGACCACTCATTAAATATAATAGGATGGCACAGTGGTGCAGCGATAGTGTTGTTGCTCACAGCAAGAGGTTCTCTGGTTTGTTTCTTGGCTGGAGTGCCTTCTGTGTGGAGTCTGCATGTCCTCTTCCCTGTGTTTGTGTGGGTTTTCTCTGGGTACTCCGGTTTCCTCCTATATTCCAAAGACATGCATCTGGAGTGTTTCTCCCCAGGCCTCCACTGAAAATTGGGTTTCAGAATTTCCCAGTAAACAAATGTTAAAAAAAATAATTTGGTGCACTATTGTGTGGGCATTATGTTTGATGTGCGCACACAGTTTTCGCATACCATGTAGGCTCTATCAAATCCAGACCCATGATTAAGCAATGGGTAATATATATATATACCTCTCAACTGTCCAGATTTTTATAGGATTTCCAAATTTTTGTCTGATATTTTTACTTTATTTTCCTCATAAAATGTTTGGTTTTCTAGAAAATCACTGAAGATTGAAGTCACTAAAACATGGAACATATTTTAGTTTCAGACTGTGTATCCTTCAGAAATGCTACCTTAAAACCTAATATTCTAGCAACTTTCTAAGATTATAGGAGCATTATTTCAATATTTCCATATTTTTGGCCTTTGTCCTCCCATTATTTTAAGCTCTGTCCAGGTTTCTTGTGCTTATTGGTTGATAGGTATGGTGATATAAAGAAAAAAAGGTTATTCTAAAAAGACAATGAAATGGCTGTTAAATGTAATTGGGAAAATGAACATGTAAAGTGCTTTAATAAGATGTAAAAAGTGTTATATGAAGTGAAAACAAAATGAATGTATAAATAATGAAAGAAAGATGGAACACTGTTAATAAATTAAAGCATCCCTTACTCTTTTTGATAAGTGTTGCAGGATCTTTTACATCTACCTGAATTACCACCAACTCAAGCAGCTGGTACCTTGATATATGGTCTCATCTGAAGAATAACACACTTAGGAGTGTAGCACCCACTTATGCAGCATTACAGCGTTATCATCCTAACAACCTGCTGTGGATTATAACCCAAACAGATTTCTGCATCAAAGGAAGTGTGTTACCTGTTGCAGCACTGACACTGGCGTACGCTTGACTGGATATAGTTCTCAATTTGCTTCTGCTTAGTGTCCTATTTTTTTTTTACATTTGAATCAGAATTTTCATGTATTCTGCTTCTTGCTTCTTCCTGAACATTTATTAAAAACTGGCAATGTATATAAGACAGCATGACCTCTCCCAGCACCTCATTTGTCATTTGATTATTTTTGCAATTAGGTAGAATAACAATATCTGTTGATAATGCCAGAATGGAGAATAGTTCCAAAGCCACTGGCCAATAGCTAATATGCTGTATGTGCCTTTTGCAACCTGTGGTCTTTGAGAATGTAACCATCTCAGAAGCGATTAATTCGAGTTTCAGAAAGGTTATATTTTGCACTGATAACTAACTAACCTGGCATGTTATCAAGATCCACTAATAAGGTTTGAAATAAGGTGAGATAACTTTTCTCCTTTGTAATTATATGCAGTGGCTGAGACTGTGGAGTCTGAGGAATAGTTATGACTGGGAGTGGAATAAAATTCACTCTGATGTTATCCGCTAGGATTCTATTTACTTTGAGTCAGAGTGGGCAATATTATTGCTGATTAGCCCCAAACAGTGCTTAATTTAACTAACCTAGTTAAAGAATGCTACGTAGTCAGTTAAGGTGCCAGAGATTATTTAAAGTTTATATTCAGCTTTGGGCTTTCTAATATCTCCCTTAAGCTGTTTACACATTTTCTGAAGTGTACTCTTAAGGTGCATAGAAGGAAACATCTTATAAGCATTAAGTAATTTATTTTCCATGTTAGATAGTGTACATAGAAGGAAATGTCTTATAAGAATTAAGTAGTTTATTTTCCGTGTTATATACTAATGTGTATACATGTTGCACCATATGTGGTTGTTTTCAAATTCATCATAATTTGTAAAGACAGGGACTGCCTTTTCAATACAACTATTAAAATGGAAATAGAATTTAGAGGCATAAGTAGCATCTTTAGGAAGGTGTTGATCAAGGGAGGATTAAAGAAGTATTTTATTTAAGATACAAAGCAAGCGACAAAACTGACCTTCGATGATGGAAGATCAGAAGACTGTTGTCTCATTTCCAGCACCAGTTGCTTGCATTAATTTTCCAGTAGTAACATGGAAGTCCAGCCTGTGATGGTGTCCTGCAGTACTGATAGTTTTGTTGTTTTGATAGGATTTTAAAACACCTGTGATTTTGGTAGCTATGGCAGATTTAAAAGATCTCTTAGCATTTATCAAAGAGAGAACGTTTGCTAATTAAACTTGTCACAAAAGTTATCTATAACTGATAAAAATAAAATCAATAAAATTTATACAGACTCCCGTATTTACAGATTATGAGAAAAATGCAATTGCAGATATAATCACAACACACACATTTGTTATAATTTGCAGAAATTGTCATAATCTGCAAAAAAAAATACAGAAATAAAATTACAGTGAAGTGGCATCCATGGCCACATCACCAGTACTAACTTTGTCTAACAATGTGTGCTCAACATGTGTGGGGAACACAAGTAATGCACACACCTAACAAAACTGAGTGTGAATAAATTAAATGTGGTGTGAGGGTAAAGAAGAGGGGCACACAAGAGGAATGACTGCAAAGGAAGGTCAGAGGGAGAGGCAAGGGGCATGGGCAAATATTTTTGGTGTGAATGGACACTTTTCCTTCAGAAAAGAAGATATGGAAAAGACATGAAAAAAGGAGGTGGGGAAAAAGGTGGGTACAAATATATATATAAAAGGACAATACAGAACAGGCAAAGGTTGGTAATATACATAAAGGATTTGTGAGGTACTCAGATTGGACACATATGGATTGTACAATATAACTTAAGGAAAGACAAAAAATAAAGTGGGGATGCATACCAGCAGAAGTTTAGTTAGCTCAATCAATGTCCTCTGCTGGTCTCACAAACCAGTGCACCATTCTATCAGCTCTTCATGTGAATAGCAAAAAAAAAATAATAATAAATAAATAAATAAATAAATAAATAAAGACTGCAAAACCTGCAGGATGCTTCTGAAATGTAGATAGTACCATACCTCTCAACTGTACAGATTTTCACAGAATGTCCAGATTTTTGACATATTTTGGCCTGTTCCTCATAAAATTTGTGTTTTTCTGGAAAATCATTAAAGATTAAAGTCACTCAATATTACTAAATAATGACAGACATTTGAGTTTCAGACTTTATATCCTTCAGAAAATGTATAATAATGCAAAACTTGTTATTCTAGTAACATTCTAAGTTTAAAGGAGCAATATTTAAATTATGTCCTTATTTTTGGGCCTTTGTCACCCCATTCTTTCTGTCTTTGTCCAGATTGCTTGTACTGAGAGGTATGGATAGTACCCGATCCAAGTCATGGCCCCTCCATCTCTTCAAGTGAAGAGCAAAAGAAAAAGAGCACCCCCCCTCCTGCCCCAACCATTCAGGTCCTGTTTTTATGCCCATCCCTCAACCATCCTTCCTTACATTAGAGTAAAAAAAAAATAATAATAATAATAAAAATGTTTCTCTTAAACTGTAGCAAACTGCTTGTTACAATGTAACTTGCAGTTGCTACAATTTATATACTTTGTGGATAGCTACAGCACTCAGGTCTTTGTTAAAAAAAGACATTCGTTCACACTGAAACTGTAGCAAGACTGCACATGCAATGTTCCAGCATTCAGGTTTGTCCGGAAATGCAATACCAGCTTTGCACTAAGAGTGATTGGGATGATGGATAGCCGAGCAGATCATACCTTCTACTATTTTGCACCCAGGACAGTTGCCTCTTTTGCCCTCCCTTTGCTATGCTACTGCATAGCAGCCTTGGTGAATCTTAATAATACATTCAACGTCAATGCACAAGCAGTGCTAAGATGTTGCAGACTGTGTGGCAGTCATAACAAAGGGAGTTTAGCGGATGTTAGGTGGATGACACAGAACACTAAATGGGGATTGCAGGCATTGTAGTACACAATGAGTATCAAACATCATTATCATCAACTAGGCTGCTGGCAGTGCAAGTATAAGCCAAGCAACAGCAAAGTAGAGCAAATCCATCAAAGGAAATGTAGGAGCAGATAAGCTGAGGTCAGATCAGACTTTCCAAGCTTCCATGCAATAGACAAACAATTAAGCACAGCATCAAGCAGCAGCACTGCAGCAAAAGAGTAATATGTCTTTGTAACACACTACTAACTCTATACAGCACAGAAGAGGACAGGAAAATAGGATCATGATATCAAAATAGGCATGTTATGCCAGGGGTAACAGAGATGGTGTTTAGGTATGAATTGTCGATATGTAACATTCCATGGTATCACACAAGTCAAATGTACAGAATGCTCGGCACTCATACTCGCCCCATTATATGCAATGTTAAATTACCATGTGAAAACCACATGATGATAAAGATACATTATGAAATAGCATATACATACGAGGAATGAAGACATGAATGTTTGTGCATACATAGTTATGCATGGAGCCTTAGAATGTATGTCTTGGGAATATGTGTCACAAATGTAAAACACGAAGACAGGTGGAAACATCACAATGACCACCATAGTGTGTGGATGTACATTGTGTTGGTATGGCAGACTATCATGGTGGCAGAAACTCATATAAGCCCATGTACAAGCCAGCAATGGCTCACATAAACATATGCATATGTCTTGCAGATGTGTAACATACAGGCAAAAGCTATAAGGGAAAGGGAAATGGACAATGTATGTCTACAGTAGTAAGGAAATGTATGCCTAAAAAAATCAAGCACATAAAATCACAGGAAATGCATATCCCAATAAATAAATTGTATAACCATGTGCCGCAACATAAGATGGACTGCAATTCCCTGCAAGCTACATGCAGCAAGGGCCAACGTCTAACATTAGTAGTGCATTATGCATCTGTGATGACTATGAATATGTCCGTGTACAAATGACACAGATAACACACTAATGTGCAATGGGTAAACAGAAATTAGCATAAGTTCATATTGAAAATAGGGTTGAATATCACATACCCATATATTCTGCCATGCAAAAGTAATACACATGTCTTAATGCAGCAAAGCTATATAGCCACATAAAACAATAACAACATGACATATAAACTTGTATGACTGATGAAAGGACAGTTGTGTATTCATAGCTATGACACACCACTTGCAGAAGTAGTCATTCATAATATTACATTACAACAGGCAATTTGTGTGATGCCACTGTTAGGGGATACAAATTTACAGCTGTGCAAAATAATACATGTGTATTATACTGAAAGAATGCTGCCCATGTTTGTTAACATATTTAGCAGGCAACAAAGGCGTACACATGTCAGAACAGATGCAATAGATTCATAGATTCATAGATTAGTAGAGACTCAAACCCTGCACCTTGTGTTTGTAAGGAAAACACCTTAACCATTAGGCCACCCTCCCAACCCAATGGTGTTTAGGTATGAATAGGCAGAATACAATGGTGTTTTGTCATAATAACAAAGCTGCACAATACAGTAACTGACTACTTGTTCCATTAATAGAATACCATCATAAAATTAAAAAAATGTTGTATTTCAGTCTTTGCCAATAACACCATATAGCAAGGAGACAGGCAATGCAGAAGTTAAAGTGTGAGGTATAAATGAAAATAGTAGAAGAAAAGTATGCAATATTAGGTACACAATGTAGCATGAAACATTATAAAAAAGGGAAGACTGCCAATGGGACTTCATGACTCACCAATATCAAAAATGTAGCAGATACAATGAATTGGCATTTATGTCAAAATGCATCAAAACCAACATTGCAACAATGTGTGAAAAGTATGCACATATATCAACTATTTATATATATTCACAGTAGAATGACACTACAGTGGTATGTGTATTGAATGTCATCAAACTTAGCAAGTGAACACTGTCAAAAGGACATGTACATGACACTGTCAGACTGCTGCGTCAGCCCTATCTATGATATACAAGGTCAAACTAGATCAGAAATAACAGTCCCTTGGACCACTGTATGCAGATGAGGCAAGCCAGATACAGACTGCAGGAATACCTGCATATCTACAAGGCTGTCAGTATAGATGACAGCATATGAAGATCATATAACACAATGTTGATAATATCCTATATGAACATGTGTCATAATCCAGCAAAGCTATATAGCCCCATATGACCTCAATAGTGAAGTGTGCATCATGAGGTACATATTAATAGCATGACTATAGTATGGGATATGTTTTCAAACCTGTAATTAAAAAGGAAAGATAACCAATTTGGAACACACCATGGTGACATCATGACATTATTGTAACACATTGACAATATTTGCGTTCCTGACGACCTTCTTGATGGGGTTGAATGTCTTGAAAGATTTCCCTTGTGATCTCCTGGAAGGAGCTGTATATGTTTTGTGCCATGTCTTGGAAGAAAGTCCCCATCATGTCCCACATCTGTGTCTGGAAAAACATCATTAACAACATCACAGATCAGGTCCTGTGGTTTTTGAGTGGTGTGGTGGAGGTTGTTCTCACTGCTGGACCACAAAAATGATAGCTCATCATCATCATCTTGGTGTCCCCCCTGGTTACTGGAGTCAAGTCTGATGGAAGAGGTTTACTGTGTAGTTGTATACTATGGTTGATGGGTGGACTGCCATGGGTCCCAGAGTCACAACAATGACAAGTAACTGAACATCATTCATTTATTCATAAAACAGCATAAATGCTGAAAGATAATGATACAGAAACAATATAACAGAGTAATAAACTGTGTACAGCAATGAATTCTTGCCTATGTTATGTGTCACTAAGGTGAGCATTAATCCACCTGTAATGGTTTTGCCACAACATGCAATACATCCAACCTTAACATATTATAAATTTGTCTGTTATGTAAAAGAGATTGATACAGATAACATGTTTGCAGTACCTATGTCATATGTAATGCTCTTATGTAGTTAAATAAATGTATCAGACAATATCATAATCTAATTGTATGGAAGCACACATCATGTACACCATGTGACAGTGTAGCATCTCTACTATAAATGTTGTGTATGAAAGCCTGCCAGTAATAATATGCATAGTGGAAGTGCAACAGAACAGTGTTAGAAGACATCAGTGGACATGTCAGAGCAGCATATAAAATGGCACATACGCATACATTAATATCTTAATATCTCTGTGAATAAGTATTAATATAGCCAGAGGTATCACTACTGCAAAAACAGTATGTAGTTAATATGTAACAAAGTATGCAAACATCATTGAACAATGACAGCTGCACAACATAATGAGTGTATTTAGTTGACATGGAATGTGATGAACAACATCAACAATTCCTATACAGGATGATTGTAATGATTGTCTACATAACACTGCTATCATGTAAAGATGTACTGAAATATTAAAAGCCACAGTACTGTCAAGTATGGATGATTATCACATTCAGAAGGAAAGCTATCAAGTTGTACACATCACATGCCTGACATGAGGTTGTATGTAGTGCTTACACTACTGTAACAGCAATAATCTAGGTTGACTCACACAAATGACTGAGTGTGCCTATCAAAACTGTAAACCAGCTTGCACAATGATATCAATGTGAATAAATCCCATAAGAGATCAGGATGCTAGCTGATGTTCTACATGCATGTTTGCCAGTAGCAGCATACCATATGTCTAAACAATGCATGCAAACAGAAATGCTGCACATTAGTAATAAATACTATTACAAATATACAAAGCCAGTCTGTACAAGCAGTGAGTGATATTACCAGTAGTAAACCATTCCTAGGTAGTGAGACACAGACTACAATGATTAAACACACATATGTTGAGATGTCACTACAACATTAACAGAAAATAACACAGTAATACATGCAAATTCTAATACATGTGGTGATAACCCTCATCAGATATGTGGTTTTACGAAAAAATCACCATATATAGAAATCAGGTATAATACTGAGTTGTTTATGCAAGAAAGTTTACCATAGTGCTATGGGAACAGAAAATATCACATAATGCTTATATTATAATGGGAAAGGAATGTATGGGTCACCCACTTCTACATTTGGGCAGACTCAATAAACCTTACACAATCTTCTAAGAATGTGTGCACATTACACCTTGACGCACATGGTAGTGCAGTTTTGTATTAAGTAGTGGGTCTACATGATGTGTAGAGCTGCGCAACAATAGAAAACGCCATGGCATACTAATTGGAACATAAGCAGCTGAATTGTACACTAATCAACCAATCCAAGATGGAGGAGCTATTCAACAAGCTATAAAGCAACCATGTAGACACAGTGCTGGTTTTCCCTGTGAATTCCAAAACCTATCAGAACACAGCCATGGAAAGCAGTCAACACAGAAAGAATGTTAGGGGTTCTTGTTGCTTTAATTCATGTGTATGTGTAAGAGACTGATGTTTATGCTGCTGCTGCTGGGGCTAACAGACCATAGCAAAGAAGGAGAAGAGTTTTCAGACCCCAGTTAACTTATCACAGTCTGCATGTGATGGAACTTGTAGAGCACTACAGGGTGGATAGAGACACACTACAGGAACTCTGTAACATCTGTCATCCTCAACTCAGACCGAGGGCAAACCAAGAGGAACCAATGCCACTGGAGACAAAGGTGTGTGTAACACATAGAATTTTATCTACAGGAACCTCTCAGAGATCAACTCAGGACATGCTATGGGTGTCACAGGCATCAGCATTCAGGATTCTCCATCAATTCCTGAATTCAATGCTCCACCATGCCATTGATCACATATATTTTCCCCATACTCCTGAGGACAGTACCACAAATATGCAGGAGTTCTACCCTATAGCACACTACCCTGAAGTACTGGGTGCCAAATATGGTACACATATAGAAATCAAGGTACCACCCAGGGAACAGGGAAGGGTCTACATAAATAGAAAGGGTATCTACTCCATGATCTGCCAAGTCTTGTGTACTGCTAAGGGAATCATAATGAATGCATGTTCTGGCAACCCAGGTAGTTACCATTGCTTACATATCTGGCATACCTCCCAACTGTATCATATATTCACTAGAGGAGATATCTCAGAGTCATTTACTGGGGGATGCAGGTTATGCACTGGAGCCATGGCTGATGACGTCCATCAGACATGCACACAGATCCACTGAAGAACATCATAATGAGGCACACACTCAATCCAGAAATATCATGGAGTGTGTGCTTGGGCTGCTGAAGTCACAGTTCAGCTGCCTAGATACATCTGAGTGAGCACTGCAGTACAACCCATGTACATGTACTGAAATTTGCACCATCTGTGCCATGCCTGACAACATCATTCTGAGTAAACAGATTCAGCAGGATTAACAAGGGGAAGAGGCACCCATCCTACCCCCAATGGCAATGTCACCACAGCTACACATAGGTGAGGAGTCAGATGGGGAATCAGCCACTGCTGTGGGTATAGGCAGATATAGGCATACCCAATATGCCCTTGCATTGGCCAAGAAGGAAAGCATAGCACATTCACTCACCTCCTAAGCGGCTAATACCTTCATCTGAGGCACATGCATATAGTAACACTGGTGTCAGTCAATGCTCATAATCTTTATCAACCCATGTAATGGCTGTGTACTCCTAGCATCAGACAAACTCAGCCCTGAACTAAAACTGTAGCAGTGCTAGATTTACAAAGTAAAGTAAAGTTGAGCAAATAGTTTTAAAACAGAATTGTGTAATAATGTAAATGAATGTCATATCCTTGGGTTATGTTACTTGGTAATGTAAGTAAGAAAAAGATGGGAGATTTGTATAGTAATGACTTTAATATGTGACAGCAGAGACATATGTGTCTTCTATCAAGTAACAGGCCTCGGGCATCAACGAGTCACAAAAGTACTGATGGTCACTGAATGTCCTCAGTTTGGCCTCATACTTTTGTACTGAAAAATCATTAAAGAGAGAAGTTAGAAAGCAATGAGACACATTTCAGTTTCAGACTTCATAACCCTCAGAAGATTCTTAAAAATACTAATGCAGAAACTGTTTTGATTATGTCTTTGTAAGACCAAAATATGCTGAGAGTACAATTAGCAAAACAACATCACAAACACTGATATACTAAAGTCAGCTATGCACCCTGCGTATCAGACACAAAGCTTATGTATCCCTTAATCCAAAAGATGGAAAACAAGGAGATGGCCCAATTATTATTACTTAAACAGGTTGTTGTGTGTGGTTGCATGTTTGTGTGTATGTGCAAGGAGAGGTTAGAAAGCCCATGCTGACACAAAAGGTAAGTTAGTGCATGTGAGTAAGAAAGAGAAAAAGGCAGACACTTGGATGAAGTAACAAATGGTCACTGATACAGAATAACATTTAAGCCTTATGGCTGAACAATATAACTGTTGTGTGTGTGTCTGTATGGGCACCCCAGGTGAAATTGGTGTGTGAGTCTCTCCATGAACACAGCCAAGCTCTGTGCTAGCTCTATATCTTGGTATGTCGGACAGGTGTGAGCCATGCATGGTAGAGGAGGCAGTCAATCATTGTCATATCTGACCACAATAACTGGCTCTGCTGGTAGTTGCTCTGGTATATCAATGCCCATGGTCAGATGCACCACTGCTACCTGAACTTGATTGATGTCTGCTGGACAAGCTCTCCTCATGAAGATGTCCAGAACCATGACTCCATGGCCTGCCATGTCTGGGTGTGGACTCCTCAACCACTGTTGGAGCAGTGGAAGTAGTGCCAATATGGGAGCATGATCAGGCATGGCCACATCAGGTAACATTGGCTGATGTGGCTGACCTGGATGGATACCCACATGGATGCCTGCCCCCTCCAAGTAGACTTTCCATCACAGACATTGCTGGTTCCAATGTGCCATTTGTCCAAACCAGTGAATCGGCAACATCATGGAGACAGTTACACAAGTCAGCTTGTGCCACATTATAAGCCTAAGCATTTCTCTGGAGGATCTATTGGAACTTACATGTACCTCCATGACAACGGTAAATATATGAACAGGAAGACACACATGGATCAGGTAGATGATGGACAACAAGCCTCCTCTGAGCACCCATAACAGCCCTTCTGCATGGCACCACACCCACACTTTGGGTATGGCCAGAATCAACAGGCCCTGAAGCTGCAGTAACCACACTACCTTGATCGATTGTCTCACCCTCCACCTGTTCAGTATCTGAGGGCTCACTAGAATGTGTTGGTGTAGGCCTACTGGCTGTGTCCGATGGAATTACAGGGGATGGCTGAATGTCAACCTCATTATCAGATTCAACCTCTGCACCCCCAACCGTGCCTCTGTTTGGCCACCATCATTATCAGAGTTTGCTGATACTCTGACATCAGGTGGCAAGAGTCCTACACTTACACTGTCAGGAACAACTGCAATAATGAGCAAAAAACACAGGAAAGAAATGAATACCTACACTTCTATAGTACAATATATGCTAACAAACTAACAGTGGTGTTACTATTAGAGACAGAGAAGCAATACACACAACAGCCCATCCACCTACATCACACATATGGATAAAATAAATATTTATTTGAACTGCTCATCAGTACTAACATAAAAATATTGGCTTATAATGTACAGATGAATGTAGGCTCCCTATGGAGGATGGTCCTGAAAGAAATTAAGCAAAAGCTAAGGACACCATCATCACAATTTGCAGTAACATACTGGGTTTAGGTTCATAGGTTCATAGGTTGGTACTAGGCTATCGGCCCAAGGGCCTATACAAGCCTAGCCATAACAATTCCCTGGCTATTTCTTCCCAGAATATTTACTTCCCTGATCCCCTGTCTAGCAGGGTAACTAATGTGATTCCCGGGGTGAATTTCCGATCTCCCATCCAATCATCAAGGTTCCTTTTGAAGAGGGTCAAAGAAGCACTCTGCTTGACATGTATGGGTAGTCTATGTCAGAGTTCGGGGAGTCTCTGGGTCAGAAACCTATCCCTCCAGCATGTTTTGTTCATTGTGATGATAAGGTTTAGACCCTGGAGCATGTGTTGCTGAGAGATTGGGATTTCTTTAAGTGTAGCATGTCCAACAGCTCTGGGTTTGACATGGCCTTGTATGTTAAGCAAAGATCGCCTCTGAGTAGACGATATGCAACAGAGTATAGGTGAAGTTTTTTTAGATGGTCAGCATAGGGCATCTGCTTTAGGCCTGTGATTTTTTTAGTGAGGTATTTCTGCGGCCTTTCCAGTTGTTGCAGATGTCTTGAGAGGTACATACCAAATGAGGCGTTGTATTCTATAATGGGTCTAATGAGGGATGAGTACAGTGGGACAATGACCTCCTTTTTTCTGGATGAAAAGCCCTTAGTGAAGAGGTGTGCCACATAGAAGTATTTCCTGACTGTTGTGACAATGTGGTTATCGAAGGTGAGACCACTGTCCACCTGTGCCCCTAAGTCTCTTTTCACACTTTCGGTGTTTAGTGTACTGCCACCTATTTGTTAATTCACAGGTACATGTTTTTTCCCATAGGGTATAACTATACATTTCTTGGCATTGAGCTTGGTCCCATGGCTCTGGCACCAAGCATCTGTTTCTGTAAGGCCCTTTGGTAGAATATCCACATCATTTGGGTATCCAATAATGGCTCACAGTTTGCAGTCATCTGCAAACTTTGTTAGCCAGAGTCCCTTAGTGTTGGCCTGTACTTCAGAGAAGTAGATGTCAAACAAAAGCGGTCCCAGGATTGAACCCATAGGTACTCCAATTATCCCTTGTCTGAAGCTGGATTTGGAGATGGCTAGTTTTACAATGTGGGTTCTGTCAGTAAGTTAGTTGGCAACCCATCAAATGACATAAGGATTAATGCCCAGCTTAGTAAGTGTATCTATGATTCCAGATTGGGGGATGGACTTCGTACAAGTGCCATGGCACAAGTCTGACTTTGCATGGCTGCAGGCCATCTTATAGTGGATGACATCTGCCCAGGGTGTTGGAGAGAAGATGTTGGGAAGCCTGCATGAAATGGATGTATAGACTTGTGCAAGTATCAAAATAGTTCATGATCTGCATGTTACCAGATTGATGAGTGTGTAATGAGTACTATGTGATGGTTGTGTTCCAATGTGCAAGCATAACTTAATAGACAGCTTTACAAACAACATGCAAACAGGTGTCCACATTACTATAAGTATTTGAAAATCTGAATGTATATTGTCATTCTAAAGATGTGCATGGTATATCACACAATGTTTGTCAATATACAGTGTAGTTGATACATTTGTGAACAAGTACTGAGAGACCAGGGTTGCAGTGCATGGGGGAGATAATACACAGCTGGATTGTACATATGTGAAATATTCTTAGGGTCTTCATTTTTATGTGCCCACATGTAGTTTCATTGAATGAAGACCAAATGGACATTAAACAAAACTAATACATGTTTTCTGTGTTGGAGGGAAACCCTCTAGCTTATTAATGGGAGTGGTAAGAACTAGGTAGCCTATCTACCACAATAGGAATGGTTTCTGGCCCAGAAATTGTAGTTTATTGGCTGCTTCGGCTGTTTTTTCCATCTCCTTCAACTTTCTGGTCTAAAAGCCCACATTTGCAATTTTCCCACCTTTCCTGTAACTAGTCTAGTCCAGATACAGATTTGCTGTATCCAAGACTGTATGTAAGCTTCTGGGCCCCCCAAGCATTTCTGTGTTGGACGGAAGCCTTTAAGCTTATCAGTGGGAGGGGTCAGGACTAGGTATCCTATCTACCACAAGAGGAGTGGCTTCTGGCCCAGAATTTGTAGTTTTTGGCCGTTTCTGCAGTTTTTTCCATCTCTTTCAACTTTCTGGTTTAAAAGTCCATGTTTGTGCTTGTTTCCCATCTTTCCTGTAACTATTCTAGTCCATATACAGATTTTCTGTATCCAGGACTGTTTGTAAGCTTCTGAGAGGTGCCAAAGTCTGTTCTTCAATTATTCCCCTTTGATCTGCTAGTTCTCTCCTCTCCTGCACTTTTACTAGCTTATTAGTCTAGCAGTTTACCATACCAGACTTCTTGTAGCAATTATTGTAGCACACAAAAGTGCTACCAGCACTAAACTTTCTACAAGGAAACAGCTCCAATACTTATTATTAATGCCCACCCCTTCAGGCATGTCTAAAGCTCAGTTCCCTGTACTTTCTCCTATTAACCGAGTGAACTTGGGCATTCTGAGGCAATATAGCAACTGCCTCATGTTCACCGACAACCTTCACCCCTTACCTCCAAACACTCAGACTTGTGAGTGATGCACTTATATATTCAAATTGGAAGCCGCGCACTCTCCAGCCAAGACTGGAATACCTGGTCAAGAGGAGAAGGTCAACACTTGCACTGCACCGCATGGAACACATAGCCCTCCAGAACACACACCAGCACTGACCTCACATAAAAACACAAACCACACACCCACCTTAATGGAAGCTCTCAATAAAAATCTACCTAAACAGCAGAGACCTCCAAGGCGGAAATGCACTCGACCACCACAACACAACACTAATCACGAGACACATAACTCTCTTAAACAATGTACCATTCAACCAAAGCCCCTAAGGCAAAACAGCATGCCCAGCACAGTAGTCATAGGTGATTCAATATTTAGGCACACTGATGTCTCACTCAGTAGGTTGAATAAGGAGAAAGTAACAGTCAGCTGCCTGTCAGGTGCCAGAAACTGTCACATAACGCATGCACTCAGGTCCCTCAACAACAGGTAGAAATATAAGCCTGTCATTGTACATGTGTGTGTGAATGAACTGGGACATACCTCCCTAGACTACATGAAAAGAGACATGGAGGAGCTCTTGGATTATGTAGCCCAGGCGGGTATGACCCTAGCCCTGAGCAGCATCCTACCATCACCCAGAATGACACCACAGTACAAGCAGAAAATGATTGATTTCAACAATTGGCTAAGTTTCTGGTGTCATTCTAAGGGGATCCATTATTTGTCTGCCTGAGATGACATGATTGACAGACCTCTATGCTTTGCCAGAGATGGCCTACATCTGTCACCCCTGGGCTTCCGAATACTGGCTGTGGCTCTTGCCACCACTATAGTACCTTTTTTAGGCAGTGTTCCAAAATAAAATTACCACTATAACACCTACAAACAAATGCAATCTGGGGGTCATGCTGCTCAGTACTAGAAATCTAATTCTCAAAATGCACTCGCTCTAATCATCATCTTCTTTCGGCTGTTCCCATTAGGGGTCGCCACAGCGGATCATCTGTTTCCATTTCTTCCTGTCCTCTGCATCATGCTCCTTCACACCAACCGCCTGCATGTCCTCTCTCACCACATCCATAAACCTCATCTTAGGCCTTCCTCTTTTCCTCTTACCTGACAGCTCCATCCTTAGCATCCTTTTCCCAATATACCTAGCATCCCTCCTCAGCACATGTCCAAACCAACGCAATCTCACCTCTCTTGCTTTGTCTCCAAACTGTCCAACCTGAGCTGACCCTCTAATATACTGATTCCTAATCCGGTCCATCCTAGTCACACCGAGTGCAAATCTTAACATCTTTATCTCTGCCACATCCAGCTCTGACTCCTGCCTTTTCGACAATGCTACCGTCTCCAACCCATATAACATAGCTGGTCTCACTACCCTCTTGTAGACCTTCCCTTTCACTCTTATTGGTACCCGTCTGTCACAAATCACTCCTGACACTCTTCTCCACCCATTCCACCCTGCCTGTACTCTCTTCTTCACCTCTTTTCCACACTCACCATTACTCTGAACTGTTGATCCCAAGTACTTAAACTCATCCACCTTTACCAACTCTACTCCCTGCATCCCCACCATTCCTGTACCCTCCCTCTCATTTACACACATATATTCTATTTTAGCCCTGCTGACCTTCATTCCTCTCCACTCTAAAGCATATCTCCACCTCTCCAGGGTCTCCTCAACCTGGTCCCTACTCTCACTACATATCACAATGTCATCTGCAATCATAGTCCATGGGGCCTCCTGTCTAATTTCATCTGTCAACCTGTCCATCACCACTGCAAATAAGAAAGGGCTCAGAGCTGATCCTTGATGTAAGCCCACCTCCACCTTAAACATATCTGTCACTCCCACCGCAGTCCTCACCAATGTCACACTACCCTTGTACATATCCTGTACCACTCTTACATACTTCTCTGCCACTCCCGACTTCCTCATACAATGCCACAACTCCTCTCTAGGGACCCTGTCATATGCTTTCTCTAAATCCACAAAGACACAATGCAACTCCTTCTGACCTTCTCTGTATTTCTCCTACAACACTCTCAGAGCAAATATTGCATCTGTAGTGCTCTTTCCTGGCATGAAACTATACTGCTGATCACTAATCATCACCTCCCTTCTTAACCTAGCTTCCACTACTCTTTCCCATAACTTCAAGCTGTGATTGATCAACTTTATTCCTCTGTAATTCCTGCAGCTCTGCACATCACCCTTATTCTTAAAGATAGGTACCAAAACACTTTTTCTCCACTCCTCAGGCATCCTCTGACTTTCCAAAATTTCATTAAACAATCTGGTTAAAAATTCCACTGCCATTTCTCCTAAGCACCTCCATGCTTCCATTGGTATGTCATCTGGGCCAACAGCCTTTCCATTCTTTATCCTCTTCATAGCTGTCCTTACTTCCTCCTTGATAATCTGCTTCACTTCCTGATTCACTATCCCCACATCATCCAACTTTCTCTCTCTCTCATTCTCTTCATTCATCAGCCCTTCAAAGTACTCTTTCCATCTACTCAACACACTCTCCTCACTTGTGAGTGCGTTTCCCTCACTGTCCTTTATCACCCTTACCTGCTGCACATCTTTCCCAGCTCTGTCCCTCTGTCTAGCCAATCAGTACAAGTCCTTTTCTCCCTCTTTAGTGTCCAATCTCTCATACAACTCTCTATATGCCTTATCCTTAGCCTTCACCACCTCTCTCTTTGCCATGCGCCTCATCTCCTTATACTCATGTCTACTTTCTTCATCTCTTTGACAATCCCACTTCTTCTTCACCAGCCTCTTCCTCTGTATACTCTCCTGTACTTCCTCATTCCACCACCATGTCTTCTTCTCCTCCATCCTCTGTCCATATGTCACACCAAGCACCTTCCTAGCAGTCTCCCTTACTAGCTCTGCTGTAGTTACCCACTCACTCTAAGCACTCCTTAAAATGGAGAACATCGACATTTGTGATGTAACAGAGACCTGGTTTAAGGCAGCAGAAAGCACCCCTGCACTACCAGACTATAACTCATACCACACCTTTCGGCCCCAGAACTTGGACTAAAGCTCAAAAGGTGGTGGTGTTTCCATATTCATAAAGGATGCACACCTACAGACTGCTAGCTCAACATAATGCATTAGAGATACTTCAGATGCAACTAACACTGGGTAAGACAGCAATTCAGGTTGTAGCCTGTTATAGGTACCTACCATGTCCCAAGGCTCACACTCCATGTTCCTAAGCACCCTGGAGAATATTAGGGGCCAACATAAAACTCTCATACTGGGCAAATTCAACTACCCCTCCATTAACTGGGAAAACTACTCATGTACCAATACACTTGCCCAACGTTTCCTGGAATTCATTAATTCCAATGCCCTGGACCAGCTAATTTTTACCCCCACTAGAGGTAGCAACATCCTTGGCCTGGTCATTACTAACATGGACAACCGTTGCTCTACACCAACAGTCAACTCCTCCCTGGTTAGATCTGACCACAAACTAATCCCCCCTCCCCCCCCCCACAAAGGTAACTACCATGAGAAACTTCTCCAAAGCTAAATTTGGTCTCCTAAAAACAGAAGTGGCTAACTTCACGGCACCCATGCAAATGGAGAATAGTTGCATGACTGCCAAATCATATACCGATGCACTGTACAAACACGTACACAAATGCATGGATCTCACAATACCCAAAAGAACCAAGACACTCTCCTCCAAAAAATGGAAGCCAATCTGGTGGTCCCCTGCAATAAACAAACTCTACAATAGAAGGAGAAAACTGATGCAGAATAAGGTGAAGTCCCAGGTCTGGAAAAACTCTCTTATCAGCCTCAACAAAAAGTTTATGTCCCTCATCAAATCCTCTAAAGCTAGCAATGAAAACAGAATTCCAGCAGATAGTAAAGACAACCACAAGGCCTTCTATCGTTATGTAAAGAATCTCCATGGCAATACCCAGATTTGCTCTGAGTTGCCCCTGTACCAAGCCAACAGATATTGCAATATACTGGCTGATAGATTCATTGCCAACTTTACTCCTCTCTACCCCCTCAAAGGACCAATCGCAATACCAGTAGATTGCCAGGCACCCAATATTACTGCTGCACAGTTTAAAACAGCACTGTCCAAGACCAAGAATACAGCTGCTATGGGATCTGACAATATCCCTGGCTGTGTTCTAAATGAACTACAGAGTGAACTGGCACCTCACTCACCTATGTGCCCTGTTCAATCACAGCCTCACCTCAGGATTTGTCCCTACCAAATGGCACACTCTTATAATCATCCCTCTATACAAAGGAGGAGTGACTACGGACCCTGGGAACTATTGCCTCATTAGCCTGACAAGTCTGATATGCAAAGTTATGGAATGCATCATCATGGACCTAATAAACAGGGATATAGGGAATCTCCAAACTCTGGATCCCACACAGTTTGGTTTTGTGAAGGGTAGATCATGCCTGCTCAACTAAGTTGACTTTTTTGAGTCAGTCACCAGAGCTGTGGATGAAGGCAAGGTGGTTCATACAGCTTACCTTGATCTGGTCAAGGCTATTGAAACCATTCCCCACTCAAGAATCATAGAAAAACTCACTAAGCCAGGCATCAACCCCTATATCACTAGGTCGGTTGCAAACTGGCTGACAAATAGAACCCATAGTGTGAAAGTAGCTGACTCTAAGTCAGACTACCGACCAGTCATGAATGGAGTCCCATAGGTAACGGTCCTGGGTTCACTCCTGTTCGGTATCTACAGGCCAACACAAAGGGACTCTGGCTGACAAAGTTCACAGACAATTGCAAGTTGGTAGCCGTTATTAACTCCCCAAGTGAGGCTGACATCCTACAGAAAGGCCTCACTGAGTTCAACGACTGGTGTCAGAACCATGGCCTTAAGCTCAATGACAAAAAATGTGTCATCATCCCCTTTGGGAAAAACCCAGTTTGCATGAATTACCACATCAATGGTAGTCCACTGAACACCAAAGGCATTATAAGAGATCTGGGAACACAGGTTGACAGCAGCCTCTCTTTTGACCACCATATTGCCACTCTGGTCAGAAAGTCCTTCTATGTGGCACATCTCATTACTAAGGGTTTTTTATCCAGGAAGAAAGAGATCATTGTCTCCCTCTACTCTTTCCTCATTAGGCTGATCATTGAATACATTGCCCCATTTGGCGTGTACCTCACTAGACACCTGCAACAACTGGAGAGGCTGCAAAAGTACCTCACAAAGAGGATGCTAGGCCTTAAACACTTGTCCTATATGGACAGACTCAAAAAAGTCCAACTATTCTCTGTCTCATATCGCCTACTTAGAAGCAATCGCTGATTGACTTTTCAAAGCCATGTCTGACCCAGCTCTGTTAGAAATGCTACATCTAAAGAAATCCCCATCCCTTCACACCACACACTCCAGAGACCTCAACCTCATTACCACAATCAACTGAATGTGCTGGAGGGACAGGTTCATAACCCAGAGACTGCCCATGGTATGGAATTGACTTCCCATATATGTCAAACAGAGTGCCTCACTAGCCCTCTTCAAGAAAAATCTTGATGAGTGGATGGGAAATAGAAAATTCACCCTGGGGATCACTCCAGTGGCTCTACTTGACAGAGGGCCTGGGAACTAAGGTCGAGTGGCATGATGCCAGGGTAATCCTATGGGCTAGGCTTATAAAGGCTCAATGGCCATTAGCCTAGTACACACCTATGAACCTATGAATCTATGAACCTATTATTTACTTTGCATAGCACAATGGCTAGCAGTGGGTTTGAGCAATGGCTGGCAAACTGTTGGTGTATGCGGGATACACAATTCTACTGCTTTCAGTGTTTCTGCATAGTTAAGCAGTGAGCAAACTTGAAGCTCATTGCTAAAATTATGATAGTTAGTACTGAGAGTATGAAGCACAGCTGTGGATTAGCTGATTCTGTGGCAGCAGGTGTAAATGCATCGATGCATTTCTTTTTGTTCCCATGTGCTGTTTTATCTTAGTGTGGCATATTTAAGTGGGATTGCACAGAGGTAAACTGCACATTGAAGAGCTGTTCATCATCTCTTGGCATTGGTGCATGAAGCCAAACTCCATGCAAACATAAAGGCCAAAAAGGGAAGGGCTCCATTTATTTTCTTGATACTTATGTGTGTTGTGTGTGATTATATTTTTTTTACTAGATTATGGTGTTAAAATGGGGTAGATAGGAAAGTGGTGAAATAGAAAGCAATAGCTATCCAATTCTTTAACAGTGTAAACTGAAAATATGTACTGAATATTATCTGGATTGGATATCTGGACTGTCACCTCCAAAAAGATGGGTGACAACAACACAATCATGCTGTATAGCCAACTAGACCAAATCAAGTGTGTCAAAAAGACATGTGTGTGAAGTGTAGAGCTATGTATGGGACATTTTTTTTTTTGTGAGATGGGTGCCCATTTCTTTATTAATTCATTAAGAGAGGAATGCTGGGTGAGGAATGTTAATATTTCTGGGTCAGGTAATTTGGGTAGGTGTGAAAGGAGATGCAAACAAACAAGATAAACTAGCCAAGACACAGGGATGGTAAGGGACACAAAGATTTGGGGGGACAGCATCATTGATCTGAAGGCGGTGACAATGCAAGCTCATGCCTGTCAAACATGGAGACAGTGAGAATCTAGTCCTTAATCACAGAACTATTATCACTGTCCCCTTACTCTGTTGGATGCTTGAGTGCTTTACATCTTCTCTTAAAGACCATGATGGAATGCAGCATCTCCATATAGTGTAGGTGTATACTAATGGTGAATATGCACAACCCTACACACCAACCATGGCATCTCCTGGAGGATAATAACAACCATGAAATTAGCATACAAAATGTATTGACCGCTTTTGTCCTAAGACTTCTTCAGAACTGAATACAAATCTTAAAACAAATCAATCACATATTTATACCAGACACAACTAACTAAGTATCCAATTAAAATAATACATTTCAATATTTATTTAAATACAACTTCTTATCCTTTAAAAAACATTGAATTTTTATAACTTCATTAAAAACAGGTGTTTTATCTGCTTCAAGCTTAATTTTTCAGTTACTTTCTGTTTGTTCTAAGAAAATTTAAAAAATGTAAAGAATAATAAGTTGTATTTAAATAAAGATTGAATTTTATGATTTGATTTGTATACAGTTCTGAAGAAGTCTTAGGATGAAAGTGGTCAATACATTTTGTACGCTAACTTTGTGGTTATCATTCATCAGTCCTCAGTGCCAGTGGTTCAATACTTTGTTTGTTTTGGTGTTTTTCGTACTGGTTGAAGCTGTCTTTTTGATCTCCTGGTGGGTGATGAAATCCCCACCTCCACCACTACTATCAGACATTACCAAAGCACCATCTGCTGGGGCAGCGCTACTTGAAGGGCACAGGTACTGCAGGGGCAGCAGAGGCAGTGCTGTAAGATTGTGTCCCAGATATGCTGGGCATCGGTACTGAAGTTGGTGGAGCAGAGGCAGACTGATCCACAGGGACTGGCCTACCTTGTTGTGCTGTGAAGCATTTAGTGATTTGTTACAGATGTATAACATGAAGACATTTTGACAACACATAACAGAAAATAAAAAACAGATAAGGGCTGGGGTGAGAGAAAGATAAACGATAAAATTAGTAACAGCATAAGTGACATACAATGCACTATGACTATTATATAACTATTTTCTCCGAACTATTATATTTAAGTATACATCCTATCAGTTACAAACTATAATTACAGATTGCTCAAATTAATCTTTGCAATGTGCATATCTTGCACATATGCTTGGTCCACGTATACTGATTACAGTAACAGCAGGGCATTTTGCCACTTGTATAGGAAATCGGTATTGTATAGTTGCAAATTGTGGTATTTGAACCCACAATCTCTGACTACAGCCTTATACTTGATTCCCAAAGTTGGTTTGTGCTACAGACTTATGCATACATATTTGTTTTAAGTTAGGATATGCATGCTCACTTTGCTACTACTATATATAATACCAAAAAAATATATCATTATCTTTTAAAGCTGCAATAATACTTCTGTTGTGCTGCATACATACCACTTGCTTCCCTCAATCTCTCCAGACATTCAGCATGAGTCTGCCAATTCAACTCAATTTCGGCATTAGCTAAGAAAAGAAAAGAACACAAGAGCATTATGCATATCAAGTATTGCCTATATTTAACTATCAATGTATTAATAAACTGGACTGTCACAACATTAAGAATCTGTTGCATCCCACGATCATCTGTATTACAGCCCTACACTTTCACCTGCTGTAACAGGAATAGCTAAATGACAATTGCATAGTTCCCTATTCATTCTTAAGTTTTGTGTGTTAACCACCATGCGGTGCCCAAAGGAATTAATAGAATGTATCTGTTTTCAATTATTGACTGTCTGCATAGTCTCTGCAGGTGTTCAATGGCTGCAGGTGTTAGGGAACCTTGCTAACCACCACTCAAGGCAACTACACAATGTATCCTTTTTGACCTTTACACTGTCTATGTCCTGCCTGCAAGTGTTCTGTCTGCTTCCTGTGTGAGCTAGTGGTCCAGGTTAGCACACTGCTAAGTGTTGCACAAACAAGATCAGCACAGCTAAACCTGACAATTGTTTTTTCTCCATTTCCATTGTTCTTGCTAAGCTGATCACCATGAAAACACTGGCATAGAAGTAAATAAAGACTGAAAAATAGTTGAAATGAAAAAAGTGATATATGAAATTAACACTGCAAATTTTTTCTTGGTACACATGAAATATTTTTACACAGGTCTGGATTAGAATTCTCACTCCAATGAACTTTTAGAAGCCAGTAAGGGTGTCGTATCCCTCTTTGCCACACAAACAGCTTTGCAGCAGGAAACTGAAATAATCCTGCAGGCAACCAACTGCAACATTATCCACAGTACTAACAAAACATATGACAGTTGTTTGTACATATATTACATTCAGATGTAGTGCACTGAGTGATCACACAACTATGTATAACTATTGCTTGCAGAAATTCATCTCTGTCTTATCTCTCTGTGCTTGTTGCACATTCTTGTCTTATCTGAGATGTAGGCTGAGACATGCAGTCTCAAGGCATTCTGTATCATTGTCCTGAAAATGTGTGAGACTATTAAATGGCAATAATATACAGTTGTCACCAAATGAATGGGATGTTGGATGTTACTGAAGAGAAACTGTGAAATGTGTGCTGCTTACTTACATTTAAAACTTTGATACAATTGCTTCCACACTTTCTAAGTCTAACCTGGCTGACACACCCACTGAAGGTAAGGCAGACTGGATTGCTGTTGTGTTTTCCTTCTCACTACCAGTAATCATTCACAGTTGCAATCCATTAGCAACAAACAGGGAGGGAGTGTCTGCACTATGTCTATGTCTATTACACGCAGCCAAGTAATTGGGATTTAGCAATTCTAATGAGTTCACACCACATTTGCATCTTCAGCATGGTCATAGTCCTGAATCTACTCCATAAAAAGGAAACCATGTAGCTAGGAAACCTCAAGGTGTGGAGACTTGTTTATGTGGATAACACAGAAGAGGTTATTACTTTAGGATACATCTGCACAGAAGACTAAATGACCTAGATAAAGTATGCTTGTATTTTTCAGCTATATACTACATTTGCTAAATAGTCATTAAAAAATCTAATAGATATATATATCTATATCTATATCTATATATATATATATATATATATATATATATATATATATATATATATATATATATGCATGTATTAGCAAATGCTACTTTTATCTGTATGTGGTATGCATTTATTAGAAGTGTACTGATAGCATGGGCATGTTTGTCAGGGTATTTCACTTTCTCAGATGCACAGTCTTATTAACTGTCATCATAAGTGCTAATGTCAAAACTGCATTTCTGTGTATACTCTTTTATTGTTATTTCTGTGAAATGTAAATGTCATATATTGCCAATAACACAAGGATGTTAACCTTCTAAGATGGACCACACACTCCTCTTGGAGAGTGCTGACTACAGGTAGACATGACTAGAAATAGCTTAAAATGGAATGGTCTCTATTAAATCTGTACAAATGTTTCAGGGACAGTTCATTTGATAGAACCTTTAGCATTTCACAGATGGTGTGTTAGCAAAATGTGTTATTTGCCTGTTCTTTTGGGGATGTAGAGCAAAGCTATATTTCTGTTTTGGCACAAACAAGATATGTTGCTATTACTATTCTCTTCATTTTGGATCCAACCTTGCTTTGTATGTGATTGTAATATGTTACAGCCACACAATTATTTTTTTTATATATTTTAATATCTTGACTGTTTTATGTTTTGCCATTGGGTGATAGTGAAATGCTACCTTTTTATGTGTTATCTGGAAACAGGACTTTTAGATATGTGATACTTATGTGTTGTGTTTTAGGTCACTGTGGCACCCAGGCATTACAATCCCCCAATAATCCCATTCACTGACCTGATAATCAAGTCATTGTGGAAGCTTTTAGGCAACATGGTGCCTTTCTGCTTGACAGAGGATGTGGAGATATGTTAGGCAGAATGCAGATTTGGCAATAGACAGTTGCTGATGTGAAAGCTGTAGGTGGTCACAGAAGGACATATGCTCAGGTGCACCATAGGGGCACTGACATTATTTCATCTGCAAAGAGGAGAGCAGCTGCAGTGGCCTGTAATCAGATGGGTACGGGGGAGGGGGCTGCTACAGAGCACCACTAACAGCAAATGAAGAGTTCTTCTCCACTGTCAGGGATCCAGTCTGCTGCCAGCAAAGAGCAAAACATCATGTAATTGGCATTGGTGCTAATGTATCAGGGAGAACAAGTATGCCCCAGGAGGAGCTTCCAGGAAGGCTTATGTATCTCAGTCATTAAATACTCTTGTATAGAAAATATTGACAGCAATACATAAGCTCTGTTTAACAATCAATTAGTTTGCGAGGATTGTAGATTGATACTGTTAAAAACACATTCTAATTGATTACACATGGGCTTAGGTTGCACTTGTCATCCAAGTTCTTGTTAAAAGTGTCATTAATGGACATATATAGGGCAAAAAGTTTTAACCCTCTGTATTACTGTTAATTGTGATGATGTTGTCCTTACCTTTTGCTTAATGTCTTCCAAGACCATCATCCATGGGAAACATAGGATCATTTTCACATGACAAGCAAAATATATTTTGTCTGTAGTGATGAGCAGTTCAAAGAAATATTTTTTTTATTCATATGTGTGATGTAGGTGTCAGGACTGTTGCGTATATTGCTGTACTGTCTGTAGTAGTGATGCCACTGTTCATTTGTTAGCATGCATTTGACTATACTAGTGAAGCTATTCATTTCTTTCCTGTGTTTGCTGCGTATTATCACAGGTGATCCTGACAGTTAAAGTGTAGGACTCTTACCACCTAATGTCATAGTATTGACAGAGTCTGATGATGGTGATGCTGGACAAACAGAGTATGTGTATGATATGAGATGGTGCTGACATTCAGCTATCCCTTGTAATTCCATCAGACACAGCCAGTTGGCCTATGGCATCCCATTCCAGTGATCTCCCAGATACTAGAGAGGTGGAGGGACAGACACTCAATCAGGGAATTGTGGTTATTGCAGCTTCAGTACCGGATGACTGCCACACAGAAGGGTTGTTAGGGGTATCGAATTTTAGTATTTCATGCCCATAAAGTCAAATCCTGTAAAGAATGAAACACCAGAAGCGCAAAATTCAAAATCTTGCATACCGGAGATTTTGAATTAGCGCTTCTGGTGTTTCACTCTAGTTATTTATTCAGGTAAGTGCATATGTGATAAGGGTTTAGGGTAAGGGCTGTGGTGTGTGTTAGTGTGTTTTGTTACTGTGATGTGTGTGTGTGAGGAGAATGTAGCTTCCGTGGTGGTGTTTTGTGTGTTTTTGTATGTAGTGCGACCTTGGAGTTAGAATATTTAAGTATGGGGTGTGGGGGCCAAAGCCCCCCACATGGAGGTGCAGGGTGACTTGCCTCCCTGCTTTTACGTAGGAAAGGGCTTGTGTTTGTGTGTGGGGAGGAAAGTGTGTGTTTATGTACAGCAGAAGCGGTAATTCAAAATCTCCGGTATGCG
>NC_056730.1:269173934-269178934 GCF_019279795.1 Protopterus annectens | reverse complement strand
CATATTTATGTATATATTAAAATCCTTTTTCAATTGTGGTTGGTAGCTATTATTGCTTAAATTATGTTTTACTTAACATACATTTGATCAATGTTTACTCTCTTTCTCTCTCTTGTTTTGTTAATTACTTCTAATTATAGCTGATCTTGCCACAAGCACTATTGACTCTTACTGACTGATGTCAGAGGATTGATAGCCTCTGATGTTGATAGTAGTAATGAATAGGCATAGTCTGGGGGTGGAAAGGGTCAGTCTGACACTGAGGTTGTGCCTCCCATATTCCTTGCCTATATTTTGGCCACAGCATGCCTTCATATACCAATCATGCTAATCCCTCATAGATAGGACAGGTTGAGCTTAACACAGTTGATCAGTGTAGTGTGGTTACTCCAGTTGCAGAACTGGCAGAGTCTTCCCATAGCCATAATGAGGATGTATGGCATACCTAGTCTTCCAGTGCTACCATACATGTAGTTCCAGGGAATGTCAGATAGATCTGAGTGTATATATACAATGCCTTTTGCATGCACAAAGTAGATATGATGAATTCCTACACTAAGAAAGAAAGTGTTCATCACTTGGGAATAAAACTACCTTTCTTTTCCATTAAGAGCCATTTCTATGTGTGGTCCTTTGGATTTACCAGACTGAGCTTTGGTTCTAATATACTTGAATTAGTAAGCCTTTTTATTTGAAAGTTAAGAAATACTTGGAACTGCCAAGCTTTACCAGTATTTTTTTTTTTCTGACTGGAATTATGTAAGTTTTTCTCAGACTCAGTCATTTGGAAACTTCAGATTTATGGCTAAAAAACTTGTATACCTCAGCAACTGGATTCTGATTCAAACAGTTCTGCTGAGTCCTCTGGAAGAATTGTGCTGTGATAGAAATTGATATTTGGGGTGGCTTAGGGAAATGTGGATCCAAGATTAGGTGGTATATAAACTGTCTCTGAAATTTAGATGTGATGGCTTGCACAGATAATAAGAGTTAAAACAGTGGAATTTCCATGAGGAACATGTGACTTTGCATGCTCATCCCTCTCCATGCATGGGAAGAACATATGCATGATGGCTATGCTTCCTCTCATGTATTCATTCTGCCAGCCATCATACAGGATGAGCTGCTCTGCAGGATGGCATTGTGACCACTGTGGTGGCTCTAAAACTGCAAACAGGCTCTCAAACTGCAGTATTGGAGCTGACATGATGGATCTACTAAATTCTCAAGTAGGATTGCACTATGCTAAGTATAGACAATGAGATTCATTAACATAGAATGTTTCAGAACATTATTACCTGCTCCTGGAATAATAGGAATCTCAACCTTTCTGTACTTTGTCATTGTGAAGTGCTGAACTGGGAATGCCTTGTCCCCAGAATGATGGATTCCAATAGGTGTGGGTGAATTCAAGCTTGGGTAGTAAATCTGGATGGTGGAAAATCTCCACTGTGTTGTTACCATCTTTTAGAACCTGGCTTCTGATGCTAGTCATTTACAATTAAAGCAATCTAGTTTTAGGTAAATTTTGATTTTTTCCCCTTTTGACTACACTAATTTAAATCTCCATATATGAGAAAAGCATCAGAATCTCACCACCTGTGTAGAAATTATTTTTTATGAAAAAATAAATCAAGAGTCGAAATCATCTTAAATTAAAATGAAGCCTAGGCACATGTGACTTATCATGTCATTGCTTCTCCTGATATAAGCATATTCTCAGTAGAAAGTAAAATTATTCAGTATGGTCAAGGGTATGATAAGAAAGCAAAAGGATGTACTGTCAGCATCAAGTTTCAGAAATATGTACTGTTCTTTCTGGTCAGTCATCTAAAACTTATTAATTTATACTGTGTGATTTTAATATAAAAAAATAAGAAGTCTCCTTGGTCTCCTTGGTCTATCATGTACGTGTCTTTTTTGCAATAAAAGAGATGATTATTCTCTGCAGAACTAACTCGTGTGAAAGTTATTTAGTACCTTAAACACATCTCATGCTGTTGCTGTGTTGCTTGAGGTAGAATTTGATGCTCAGATAATTCTGCGCTTCCTTGACAATATACAAAGTGTAAAAGAATGCACCTGTTTGAAAGAATAGTTTGCAATTTGTATTTTATTTTCTTCCTTCTGTTACAACAGCAACTTTGTACTCAGCATTACCTGGATTCTTTGTCTGTTGCTACTCATATAGCTTTTATTTTTATCAAACTGCTTCTTAATGCTTACAAGGCACTCCTGCAGTATTATGATGTGCTGTCATTAGTGGTGCAATACAGAAAAGAAACAATAAATATGGTATCAGTGACAAATAAGTAAAATGCCAGTGACAGCAGAGTTTTATTTAAGTTCTGCCTTCAGATAGAATACTTTTCACAGTCTGAATGTATAATGTTTCTGCTGGCTTTTTGTAATATGACAATGTTAGCAACCTAATTTATCTGAAAATGTCCTGTGAATTATGGTTTCAATGACAAGCAGCAAGAACATGTTCTGAAGGCAAGGCCAGACTATCTGGATATTTTCTTCAGCAGATTACAATGGAGTATTCTTTAAAAGTGATTAATATTTCATACTAGTAGCATGCAGTCTGTTCTGAGCCTGGAGAAATAATCTAAATGAAAGCTGCAGTCAGAAGCATATACTTAAAAGAGTGTACAGTCCTATGTTTGAAGTACAACAGTGAATGAGAGATAAAACTGGGCATACTTGGGGAGAATGCTATATTTTCTTCATCCATTGAAGGTGGTTTTATTGCACTAATACTGCATTCCTGTTTAGTTTATTGGAACAACAATAATAAAATCAACACTTACTACATCTCTCAATGGTTAGATTTTAGGAGTTATATCAGTCTGTACTTGTAAGGCAAGTCAGACCTAGTTACATGAGGGTTTGCAAAACTGTCAAAAAATGTGAAGATTAAATTCCAGTTGTACAGTATGGGTAGTAAGCCACCCTAAGCACTTATACCACTGCAGATTTCCTAATAGCACCTCTATGAGACTTCACACCATATAGGCAATTATGGACCCCAGGATCACTGTTCATAATCCCGAAACAGAAATCAGGCTTGTAATGCAAAATCACTTGACATATTTTTCCTTATTAACAATGGAATTAATAAGAGTGGAAAAATTGTATGCAGTGGCTTAGCCCATTATGGTGGATGAGTGACATGAGCTGCAAAACAGCTTCACCTGTATGTAGGAAGTGTCATATCAAGCACTACAGTTATTGGACAGCGTGCAGCCTAATTGACCAGTTTTACATGAGTTGTACTGCCAACTGAAGGAAACTGGGGAGGGTAGCTGGCCGATTACCATGCACATGCATGGCTATTGTCCTATAGCAGTCACCCATCCGGCACTGGGAACAAATTATTTATTTATTTATTTGTTTGTTTATTTTTACTGAGATTGGGCTGCCTTACTTAGCATCACCCCCTCATATCAGAAATGATCATATCTGCATGACAGACTTTTAAAGTGTTTTGTATGCATTTTCACATCCAAGTAATAGGTGGCACTGTGGGATGGTCAATATCGGTGCTATTCAGCAGTAGCAAGGTGGGTTCAGTGACATTCATAGTACTCTGAGATTATTAATTATATGCTTACTAGAACTGGTATTGAAAAACTATTTTTTTATGTTTAAAAACGACTTGTACCTCCAGTTAACAGGTGTGGCAATGGGTTCCCCCTGTGGAGGCGCATTCGCGAACTCAGTTATGGCCTTTTGGGAACACACCTATTTATTCCCACAAAAAACATTCAAGGATTTAGTCATCTGGTATACACGATACCAAGATGACATACTAATGGTCTTAAAAACAAATAAAAGTAATGCAGTTGGATTAATTGAAGAGATGAATTCTTTTGTTCCATTTTTACAGTTTACTTACCACTTTGACAAATTATCAATTATTTTTTTGGATATTAATATTAAAAAAGATATGGAAAAGATGAAATTTATTACTACTATCTACAGAAAACCCCACTACAGTAATTCATTCTTACATTTTACTAGCTCTCACCCCTTCTTTCAGAAGAAAGGGGTAGTTAAGAGCCAAGTAGTACGTGCATCTAGAATGTGTTCTGAAGAAAGTTCTTTTGTAGAAGAATGTGATTTTTTTGGCTACTATGTTTTTGAATAGAGGGTATCCTCGAAAGCTGGTAAATTCAGTTATCAGTGAAGTTACAAGAAAGAGATGTATGGGGTGCTTAGGACCTATTTTAAAAACATATGACAACAACAGCATATTAGAAAGCACAGTAGAAACTGCTGTTGTAGATATTTCTAAAAATACTCAAGAAGAACAGATGAACTTTAACATTAGTTTTTTAACACAGTATAATGAGTTAAGCGTAGAATCCAGACACATTTTAAATAACAACTGGGAATTGTTAACACAAGGACTAAGTCCTAATGTTAATATAGGACAGAAACCTATAGTGATTTTTCGAAAAGCACCATCTTTGAAAACAATGTTTGAAGTTCCCCTTAGAACATACAAGATTAACAAAGGTATGTTCAAGTGTGGTCATTGTGGTTATTGCAAATATATAAAAACTGGATCTACTTTTTCTGTCAGAGGTGTGAAATACTATATTAATGAGAAATGTAATTGTCTTAGCCAAGGGGTGGTATATCTTGCCACATGTACAGTATGCTCTGCGTTCTATTTTGGAAAAACTGAACGACATTTGAAACAACGTATTTACGAACATACGTACGCAATTTCCAGGGGAATAATGTCTAATGCCCTAGCAAAACACATCTCAGAAAATAGTAACCATAGTTTTTTGTTTAATGTAGTACAGAAAATAAGAATGAATCCCAGGGGCGGACCATGGCATTTAAAACTAGAAGAATGTGAGTTGCTGTGGCAACTCAAAACAAATGCGTATACCCACCCTGGGATTAATGAAACATGTTCAATTAAATGTTTATTAAAACAAAGGGCCCTTGTAAGGTAACATATTTTTAGTAAATAATTAATT